>NW_023660218.1:194530-196987 GCF_015228065.2 Penaeus monodon | reverse complement strand
TATTTAAATTTTTATATAAAAAAAAAAAAATTAAAAAAATTTTTATATATTTATATATTAATATAATTTTTTAATATATATATATTAAAATTTATTTTATTTATTATTATATTTATATTTAATTTATTAAATAAATTATAATATATATAAAAAATTTAAATATAATATATATTAATTTTATATATATTAAATTTAAAAATAATATCGTTTTGTGTTATATTTGTGGGGGTTTGTGTGTGGTGTGTGTGTTGTGTGTGTGTGTGTGTGTGTGTGTGTGTTTGTGTGTGTGTGTGTGTGTGTGTGTGTGTGTCTGTGTGTGTGTGTGTGATTTTGTTTTTGTGTGGTGTGTGTGTGTATATATACCACACCACATAATATATATTATATTATATAATATATAAAATATATTTATATTAAATATATATTAAAATATAAAAAAAAAAAATTTTATAAAACCAAACAAAACAAACACACAACACACCACAAAAAAAAAAAATTTAAAATTATTATATATATATATTTTAAAATATAATGTCTGTTGGTGTGTTTGGTGTGTGTGTGGTGTGTGTGGTTGTCTGTGTATATTTTAATATTATATATATTATATATATATTTATTTTATATTATATTATCTAATACACAAAAACCTAACATAAGTGTATATATTATATACACAAATATATTAAAAGGACTCTAGGGAGGGAAAACGTCTCCCCACTACTACATGGGGGAAAACGGATGGGTTAATAAAAACCGGGAAACCGCAATCGTTTTATGAAACCATGACCGTAACCGCAAGTGTTAACTTAATAAATGCCCGTAACCGGGGAATCATTAATCATAGTTAATGATGTTTAGCATGACACCAACTACCTTATAGTCGTTCTGGCCATCCAGCAAAAGAGGCATAATTAAAGTGTTTCAAAATCAATGAGGAAACTATGCAAAAGGACCAAGCTGCGTGTCTTAAAGGGCCCTTTATCTCCCCATTTTGCTCTATGGAAGGAAACCTGGACTTATCCAGTGCCCTTGGGAGTCTCCCTTTGATGCCTTTTGTAACAATTCCTTTTTGGGGGTCAGGGGGTACAGTTTGGCAGGACCGCGTGTCCAACCGGCGGTTACCCCGGGGAACTGGCATGGGACTGTTCTTGCATAATCTGGGATGCCAACTCAGGCTAATGGCCACCTACTCGCCTTCCTTGGACGACCCTCCCCATCGGTTATCTCTCTGCGAGACAATCCTGGGTGGAGGAGCCCGTGGGGCGACCTAGTGATCATGGGGTTGGGCAGCTCGACGAGACCTTGCGAGAATTTGAGATGGGCCCTGTCCTACCTGGGGACTCGCCTCGGGGATCCTCATGGGTGGGAAACGAAGGGTGGAGCGGGCCCTCGCCCCCGTCGGCGTTAGCCCCTTGATGATAGATGATGAAAATAAATATATATATTATATTATTATATATATTTATAATTATATAAAATTAAAATATAAAATATTTAATATAATTTTTTTATATATATATATTAATATAATATATATATAATATATATTATATATATATAAATCTCTTTCCCCCCAATACACACCTTATACAGACAAGCTGAAATATAATACATTAGCTTATATTATAATATATATATATAAAATATTATATAATTTTATTTTAAAATATATTTTTATAATATATATATATATAAAGTTTATGCACCTAACACATACATTTTCAATACTTATATACTATACTAAAAAAAAAATATTAATTTTAATATTATATATATAATTATATAATTTTTTAATATATATATTATATGTAACTATTGCGGTGTGTCGGCGGATGTGTTGTGTTGTGTGGGGGTGTGTGTGTGTGTTGTTGTTGGTGTGTGTGTGTGCGGGTTTTTGGTCTTATGGGTGAGTCAGTGTGGTGTGGGGGGGTGGTGTGTTGGGTTTTTTGTGTGGTGGGGTGTGTGTGTGGGTTAATGCATATTTTATTAAATTTTATTTATAATATTATTAATTAAAATATATATTTTATATAAAATTTACAAAATTTATATCATATATATGCCCATATATATATGCTATAAAAGCATGTATATATATATTTAAAATTTTTTATATATATTAATAAAATATATATATATATATTTTATATATATTTTATTAAAATATTTAATATAATAAAATAATTTTTTATATATATATTTATATATATATTATTATTATATTGATACACACACATATCACACACATACACACAGAACACACACACACACCAAACACACACACAACACAACACACACACACACACACACCCACACACACACACACATATAATATTTATTTTTATAATTATAAATTTATTATTTTTCATTTATTATATTTATATATTATTTTTATTTATATAATTTTATAAAATAAAAAAAAAAAAAAAATTTTTTATTAAGATATTTTATTTTCAA
>NW_023660218.1:187030-189530 GCF_015228065.2 Penaeus monodon | reverse complement strand
TAATAATTATTATGATAATAATAGTAATAATAATAGTAATATTATTACTATTATTATTACTATTATTATTACTATTATCATTATTATTATCATTATTATTATCATTATTATTATTATTATCATTATTATTGTTATTATTGTAATTACTCCAATTATTATCAAAATTAGTATTATAATTACGATTTTATTAAAATCTCATTATTCTCTTTATCATCATTATTATCATGAATAATACACTTATGATCATTATCATCATTATTACTAATAGTTGCCAAAATCATCATTGAAAATAAAAAAACGGGAAAATGTGGATATAAATTTCGCTTTTTTGACTTTGGGGAATTGCAATATTATTATCATTATTATTGTAATTATTGCCGCCATATATATTGCTTGGGTTAATTTTACATTCTCATTTTTATGTATCTTATAATTCATGATTATACAAATTTAATCATTGTCATCATTATTACCTTTGTAATTACCAATCATTATGATTTGAAAAAGACATTTTGGATATACATTGAAAAGGCAATATATTTCGTTAGAATATGCCGGTTTTTCGACTTTGGGGAATTTTTTTCTTTTTGTTTTTTCATCATTGTTTATCATCATTATTGGAATTACTATTATCAATATCATCATTATTGTAATTATTGCCGCCAAACATATTTTTTGGGGGTAATTATACATATAGTAGAAATAATAAAAGTAATAAAAACAATAATGATAACAATAGTAATAAAAATAATATAATAATAATAATAATAATAATAATAATAATAATAACACAAACTGAATGTTCAATTTGTATCATTAATAGCATTATTTTCATTGTTATCATAATTATTATAATCATAATATTTGTTGGGGCAATTATACAGATAATACATATAATAATAACAATAATGATAACTATAACAACAATAATGGCGAGATTGTAAGAATTTACATTACCGTTATTTCCATTAATATCGTTATTATTACAGTTATGATCTTTCTTTTTGCAACAATACTAATAAGAAAAGTAATAATAATAATAATGATAATAATAATAATAAAGATAATAATAATAATAATAATAATAATAATATTTATTATTATTATTATTATTATTATATTATTATCATTATCATTATTATTGTTATTATTGGAATTACTCCAATTATTATCAAAATTAGTATTATAATTATGATTTTATTAAAATTCTCATTGTCCACATTTTTATCATCATTATTGTCATTAGTAATACAGTTATGATCATTATCATAATTATTACCCTAATAATTGCCAAAATCATCATTGAAAAAAAAAACGGGATTTTGCAGTAAACGCTATATTTCGCTATAATTGGCCACCTTTTCGATTTTTTTTTAAAATTATAAATAGACACTATTATTGTTATTATTATCATTACTGTCATCATTATTATAATCATTATCATCATTGCCATCATTATCATCATTATTATTATCATTATCATCATTATTGCAATTATTACCATCACTATTATTATCATTATCATTATTATTGTAATTATTGCCGCCATATATATTTTTGAGTAATTATACTAATAGTAGAAATAATAAAAATAATAAAAGCAATAATTATAGTAATAGTAATAATAATAACACAAAGCGAATGTTCAATTTCTATCGTTAATAACATTATTAGCCTTGTTATTATAATTACTACAGTTATAATATTTTTTGGGGGGCAATTATACAGATGATACAAATAATAATAACTATATTAATAACAATAATAATAATATTTGCGATATTGTAATAATTACTATCATCATTATTTCCATTATTATCGTTATTATTACAGTTATGATATTTTTTTTGCAACAATACTTATATAAAAAGTAATAATAATAATAATAAAATAATAATAATAATAATAATAATATTATTATTATTATTATTATTATCATTATTATTATTATTATTATTATTATTATTATATTATTATTATTGTTATTATTGCAATTACTCCCATCATTATGAAAATTATTATTATAATTTCGATTTTATTAAAATTCTCATTATTCTCCTTTTTATCATCATTATTGTCATGGTTAATACAATTAGGATAATTATCATCATTATTACCCAGATAATCGCCAAAATCATTATTATTATCATGACTATCATCATTATTGCAATTATTATAATAATTACCATCGTTATTATTGTAATTATTGCCGCCATATATATTTCTTGGTAATTATACTTATAGTAGAAATAATAAGAAAAATAAATGCAATAATAATAATAATAACATTAATGATAATAATTATAATTATTATTATAATAGTAGTAGTAGTAGTAGTAAAAAAATAAATAAAAAAAAAGGGAAGTTAAGTTATTAATACAATTCATATATAATAATATAATAATATACAAAATACAACGGGTTCAATTTTTCATTATACATTATTTTTCATAGTTATTATAATTAATAAAGATATAATATTTTATGATAATTATACAAT
>NW_023660218.1:99182-182270 GCF_015228065.2 Penaeus monodon | reverse complement strand
GTATAATTTAAAAATAATTTTTAAACAAATAATTACGTAAAACATATTAATTAAAATAATGATATAAATTAATGATTATAAAGACGTTATTATTGTTATTTTTTGTATATTAACTTTTGGGTTATTGTAGTTGTTATTAGTATGATGAAAAAATATATATTAAACTGCAATAATTGCAATAATAATGATAATAATTGCAATAATGATGATAATAATTGCAATAATGATGATAATGATGATGATAATGATGATAATGGTGATGATAACGATAATAATGATGATAATCATGATAATAATGATGATAATAACAGGACTTGTGTCCATATATAATTAAAAAAAGGTAAAAGAAAACAAATCCCAAAAAGTCGAAAAGGGGCTAAATCTAGCGAAATATAGCCTTTTGAGAGCTCCAAAATGACGCTTTTTTCCATTCATTTGATGATTTGCAATTATTGGGGTATTAATGATAAAAATTTACCAGAATTCTATTAATCATGACATAATGATGAAAAAAGTGAGAATAAAGACAATTTGGATACATTTGATGATTATTACTATTATTCTATTATCCTATTATTATTATTATTATTATTATTTTATTATTTATTATTATTATTATTATTATTTTTATTATTATTAATTATTATTACTTTAATTTTAGTATTATTGCAAAAAATATATTAAAACTGTAATAATAAAATAATAATAATAGTATAATTATCATAATACTAATTGTTATATATTGTTATTAATATATATGTTTTCATTATCATTATTATTTTTTACTGGCAGGATATTGTAAAAATAATTTTTAAACAGTAATAATTACAGTAAAATGAATAATTAAAAAAAATGTTTAAATAATGATTATAATATAAATTGTTATTATTATTGTTTTTACTATTATTTTTGTATTTTGTTATTAGTATAGATGTAAAATATTTTTAAAACTGCAAAAATTGCAATAATAATGATAATAATTGCAATAATGATGATAATAATTGCAATTATAAAGATAATGATGATGATAATGATGATAATGATGATAATGATGATGATAACGATAAAAGGGAATAATCATGATAAAATGATGATAATAACAGGAATTGTGCCCATATATATAAAAAAGGTAAAAGAAAAAAAACCCCAAAAAGTCAAAAAGGGGCAAAATCTAGCGAAATATAGGCTTTTGAGAGTAGACCCCAAAATGACGTTTTTCCATTCATTTGATATTCTGGCAATTATTAGGGTAATAATGATAATATTAAACCAGAATTCTATAATCATGACAATAATGATGATAAAAGTGAGAATAAAGAGAATTTGGATACCATTGATGATCATTACTATTATTACTATTATCATTATTATTATCATTATTATATTATTATTATTATTATTATTATTATTATTATTATTATCATTATTATTATTATTTAATTATTAGTATTATTGCCAAAAAAATATATTATAACCTGTAATAATAACAATAATAATATATAAGTAAAATTTATAATAAACTAATTGTTTTAATTTTGTTAAATTAATATTATTTGTTATTATTATCCTTATTATTATTTTACTGGTAGTATAATTGTAAAAATAGTTATTATAACAGTAATAATTACAGTAATAACGATTTAAATTAAAATAATGATATAAATAATGATTATAAAGACGTTATTATTTTTATTATTATTGTTATTACTATTATTATTGTAGTTTTTATTAGTAAGATTAAAAATATATTAAAAACTGCAATAATTGCAATAATAATGATAATAATTGCAATAATGATGAAAATAATTGCAATAATGATGATAATGATGATGATAATGATGATAATGATGATGATAACGATAATAATGATAAATATCATGTAATAATGATGATAATAAGGAATTGTGTCCATTATAATAAAAAAAAGGGAAAGAAAAAAAACCCCAAAAAAGCCGAAAAAGCGGAAAAAATCTACGAAAATACCCTTTTTTGAGAGTAGCCCCAAAAATGACGTTTTTTCCCATTCTTTTAAATGTTCGGGGGAAAATTATTAGGGAAAATAATGATAAAAATTTACCAGGATTCTTTTAATCATGACAAAATGATAAAAAATGAGAAAAAAGAAAATTTGGATAACATTTGATGATTTTTACTATTTTTACTATTTCATTATTAAAAAAAATTATATTTATTATTATTATTTTTTTTTAAATTATTATTAATTTTATTATTATTTTATTTTATTTTTACTTTAATTTTTAGTTTTATTGCCAAAAAATTTTTAAAACCCCCTTATAAAACCCTTAATAATGAAAAAAGTAAAAAATTATAAAATACTAATTGTTATAATATGTTATTAAAAATTTTTATTTTATTATTATAATTTTTTTTTTTTTACATTAGTATATTGAAAAAATAATTTTAAAACCAAAATAATTCCCGAAATTAACGATATTATTAAAATAAGATAGCAATTTTTTATAAAAAGACTTAAATTTATTATTTTGTATTTTAAAATTATTGTTTTATATTTTTTGAAAGTTTTTTTTAATATATGAAAAAATTTATTATAACTGAAATTTAATTGCAATAAAAATGATTAATTCCCAAAAATTTATGTAAAAATTGCAATAATGTGATAAGGTGATGAAATTTTATGAAAATTTATGTGTTTCCCGATAATAATGATGAAATCTTTATAAAAAATGAGGGATAAAAACAAAAATTGTGCCCATATAAAAAAAAAAAAAAAGGGTTAAAAGAAAAAACCCCCAAATCGAAAAGGGGCAAAATCTAGCAAAAATAATTTTTGGATTTACCCCAAAAATGGTTTTTTTTCCATTCATTTGATGTTTTCGGGGAATTTGTTTAGGGTAATAAGATAATAATTACCAAAAATTCTATTAATCATGACAATAATGAGGGTAAAGTGAGAAAAAAGGGAAAAAATTTGGATAAAAATTTGAGATTTTTCCTATTTTCATTATAATTATTTTTAAACTTTATTTTTATTTTATTATTATTATTATTATTATTATTATTATTATTTTTATTATTTTAAATTATTTATTTCCCCAAAAAATATATTATAACTAAAATAAAAATAAAATATAAAAATATAATTATAAAAATACAAATTTTTTAAATATTTTTTTAAATATTATATTGTTATTTTTATCATTTTTATATTTATGGTTTATAATTTTTAAAAATAATTTTTATAACAGTAAAAATTCCAGTAAACGATTATTAAAAATAATGATATAAAAAATGTTTATAAAGACTTTTTATTGTTATTTTTATTTTTATTGCGGGTTTTATTGTATTTTTCTTTATTTGGGTTAAAAATATATTTTATAACTCCCAAAAATTGCCAATAAAAAAGGAAAAAGGCAAAATAAATGATAAAAATTCCCAATAATATGAAATGATGATTTGGATAAATATGAAATAACGAAAAAAAAAAATTTGTTTTGAAAAATTCATGATAAAAAGTGAAAAACGGGATTTGGTCCAAAAAAATTTAAAAAAAGGAAAAAAAAAAAAAAACAAAAATTAAAAAAAGGGAAAAATTTCGCGAAATTGGGCCTTTTGAGGTACATCCAAATTTTTTTTTTCCTCATTTGATGATTCGGGGAAATTTTGGGGGGTTAATGAGATAATAATTCCCGGAATTTTTTAAATCATGACAATAATGATATAAAAGTGGAAAAAAGAAAATTTTGGGAAAACCATTTGATGTTTATTACCCCATTACTATTATCTTTAATTATTATCATTACTATATTTATTACCTTATTATATTTTTATATTATTTATTATTATTATTTTTATTCCCTTTAATTATTAGTATTTTTCCCAAAAAATATATTATAACGGTAATAATAAAATTAAAAATAAAATAAGTAAATTATAAAAATACTAATTGTTAAAATATTGTTATTAATTTTTCCCTTGTTTTATTATCATTTTTATTATTTTTACGGGCAGTATAATTGAAAAAAATAATTTTTAAACATTTAAAAAATTTACAGTAATAACGATTTTAAATTTAAAAAAATAATGGAAATAATGATTAAAAAGGGCCTTTATTTTTGTTATTATTATTATTATTACTATTATTATTGTATTTTTTATTAGTATAGAGGAAAAATATATTTTTATAACTGAAATAATTGCAAAAAAATTAAAAATTGCAATAATATGTAATAATTTGGCAAAAATGATGATTGATGTGAAAATGATGAAAAATGATGTGTAAGGGAATAATGATGAAATAAAGTAATAAGGGTGATAATAACGGGAATTGGGTCAATATAAAAAAAAAAAAGGTAAAAAAAAAAAACCCCCAAAATCAAAAAAGGCGGCAAAATAAAGCAAAATATACCCCTTTTGAAGTAGACTCCAAAATGACTTTTTTTCCATTCTTTTGATGATTCGGGCAATTGTTGGGGTAAAAATTTTAATTAATTCCGGGAATTTTTAACTTGAAATAATGAGTTTAAAAGGGGAAAAAATTAAAAAATTTTAAAAAATTTGATGTTTATTACTATTATTACTTTTTACCCTTTTTTAAAAAAATATTTTTATTATTATTTTTATTATTTTTAAATTATTATTTTTTTTATATTTTTTATTTATTATTTTATTATTTATTTTTATTATTATTTTTTATTATTTTATTATTATTATTATTATAATTTTTAATTTTTAGTATTATTCCCAAAAAATATATAAACTTTAAAAATAAAAATTTAAAAAAATAGTTAATTAAATAAAACAATTGTTAAATTTTTTTGTTTTTTAAAATTAATTTTTGTTATTATTTTTAAATTATTATTTTTTTAAAAAGGTTTGATAATTGTAAAAATAATTATTAAAAACAGAAAATAATTACAGTAAAAAAAGATTTTAAATTAAAAAAAATTTGATAAAAAAAATGTTTATAAAGAGTTATTATTTTTATTATTATTGTTTTTTACTATTTTTAAATTGTATTTTGGAATTAGTATAAAAAAAAATTATTTAAAAAACTGCAAAAATTTGCAATAATAATGATAAAAATTGCAAAATATGATAAAAAATTGAAATAAAAAGTAATAGTTTGAAATGATGAAATTTGGATTTTAGGATAAAATTTATGAAAAATAATGATAATAAGGGAAATAACAAATTGTTCCATATATTATAAAAAAGGTAAAAGAAAAAAACCCCAAAGTCAAAAAGCGAAAAAATCTAGTGAAATAAACCCCTTTTGGAGAAAAACCCCAAAAGACTTTTTTCCAATTCTTTTGAGTTTTCTGGCAATTATTAGGGAAATATTGATAAAAATTCCAGAATTCAAATTAAATCTAACAAAAATTGATAAATTGAGAAAAAAGGACAATTTGGAAAAACATTTGATGATTATTACTTTTTACTATTATTTTATTATAACATTATTACTTATTAAAAATTTTTTATTATTATTAATATTTTTATTTTTAAATTTTTTTTATTATTTTTTTATTATTATATATTATTTTAAAATTATTGTATTTTTTGCAAAAAAATAATTATAACGCAATAATAAAAATTTAATAAAAAAAAAGTATAATTATAATAATTTAATTAATTTTTATAATTTTGTTATTAAATTTATTATTGTTTATTTTTCATTATTTTTTTTTTAATTAGTATAATTTAAAAAAATTTTTAAAACAGAAATAACAATTAATTAAAAAAGTTTAAAATAATAAAATTATAAAGCGTTATTTTTGTTTTTTATTGTTATTACTATTATTATTGATTTGTTTTAGAAAAGTTTTAAAAATATTTTAAAAATTGCTTAATTCAAAAAATGTAAAAATTGCCAAAAAATTATGAAATAATTGAAAAATTTGATGATAATGATGATATAAGGGATGATGATAACGAAAATAAGATGATAATCAAGATAAAAATTATAATAAAAACGGGAATTGTGCCCCTTATTAATAAAAAAAAGGGTAAAAAAAAAAACCCCAAAATTTCAAAAAAGCGGCAAAACTACCGAAATATACCCTTTTTGGGGAGTGCCCTCCAAAATGATTTTTTTTTCCTTTCATTTGAGGATTCTGGCCAATTATTGGGGAAAATAAAAAATAATCCGGGAATTTATTAACATGCCCCCAAAATGATGTTTAAAAGTGAAAAAAAGCCTTTGGAAAAACATTTAGGGTTATTAATTTTTAAATTATTATAATTTTATTATAAATCTTTATTTTTATTATTATTTTATTTTTTTTATTTTTATTATTTTCTTTATTATTATTTTTATTTTTTAATTTTGTTTATTGCCAAAAAATATTAAAACCTGAATAATAAAATAATAATAATAATAAGATAATTATAATACTAAGGTTAAAATATTGTTATTAATATTTTTATTTTTTATTATTACATTATTATTATTTTTACTGGTAGTATAATTGAAAAAATTTAATTATTAAAAACATAAAAATTACGTAATAACGATATTAATTAAAATAATGATTTAAAATAAGATTTTTAAAGAGTTATTATTGTTATTATTATTTTTAAATTAACTATTATTATACTATTTGTTATTAGTATAGATTTTAAAAAAATATATATTATAACTCCCAAAAATTTGCAATAATAATGAAAATAATTGCAATAATGATGATAAAAAACAATAATGAGGGATAATGTGATGATAATGATGTAATGTGTAATGTGATGAAAACGATAAAAATGATGAAAACATTAATAATAAAGAAAAAAACCGGGAAATTTTCCATTATAATAAAAAAAAGGGTAAAAAAAAAAAATCCCAAAAGTCAAAAAAGGCGGCAAAATTTTAGCGAAATATGCCTTTTGGAGTAGACTCCAAATGACTTTTTTTAATTCATTTGATGATTCGGGCCCAATTTTTTAGGGTTTAATAATGAAAAAATTTTCCCGGGAATTCAATTAACATAAACAAAAATGATATAAAGTGAGAATAAAGAAAATTTGGGAAACATTTGATATTATTATTTACCTTTCCCCTTTTATTACCCTTATTATTTTTTTATTTTTGTGGGTTATTTTTTTTATTTTTAAATTCACCCTTATTATTATTTTTTATTTTATTATTATTTTTATTTTTATTTTTAATTATTAGTTTTATTGCCAAAAAAAAATTAACCTGTAAAGTAAAAAAAATTAAAAATAATAAGTATAATTAAAAAATATTTTGGTTATAATATTTTTATTAAATTTTTATTGTTTTTAAATTACATTATTATTATTTTTACTGGAAATTATAATTGTAAAAATAATTATTAAAAATGTAAAAATTCCTTTAAACATATTAATTAAAAAATTAATAAAAATAATGTTTATAAAGACGTTTTATTGTTATTAATTTTTTGGTTATTACTATTTTTTATTGTAGTTGTTATTAGTTGGGTGAAAAACAATTATTATAACGGGCAAAAAATTGCAAAAATTGATAATAAAAAAAAATGTTTGAAAATAATGTAAGGATGATGAAAAGGAGAAATGATATAATGTTATAAATAAAGAAAAATAATAATGATAATAAATGTAATTGAAGTTTAATAAAAAAGGAATTGTTTCCATATATAAAAAAAAAAAAAGGTAAAGAAAAAAACCCCAAAAGTCGAAAAAGCGGCAAAATCTAGCAAAATAACCCCTTTTGAGAGTAAAAACCCCCAAAAATGACTTTTTTTTCCATTATTTAAATGATTCTGGAATTATTGGGAAATTTGATAAAAATTCCCAGAATTCTATTAATTAGACAATAATGATATAAAAGTGAAAATAAAGACATTTGGAAAAATTTTATATTATTATATTATTCCTATTATAAATTATTTTTAATTATTATTTTTTTTAATTATTATTATTTTTATTTTAATATTAATTTTTATTTTTAAATATTATTTTAATTTTTTAATTTTTTGGGCCCAAAAATATATTTTATAACGGGAATAAAAACCCAATAAAAATAATAATAAGTAAATTATAAAAATTTAAATTTTTTAAAATATTTTTTTAAAAATTTATTATTGTTATTATTATCTTATTTTATTTTTACTGGTAGTAAATTGTAAAAAAAATTATTAAACGGTAAAAATTTACAGAAATAACGATATTAATTAAAATAATGATAAAGTAATTTTAAAAAGACGTTATTTTTTATTTTTTGTTTTTACGGTTTTTCCCGTGAGTTTTTGGCGAGTGTTGGGGGTTTGGCGCAAGACACGGACGACACCCCTCCATACAAGCCCGAAGGGTTGGGTGGAGGGGTTTTAAAAACCTTTACCATTGCTAAACTTTAGCCAAATATTGCAGGGAAATCAGGAAAAATGGGACTAAAGGCTCCCCGCCATGCTCAGGGCCTCCCGGGTCTCCCTGGCTGAGGAACAGGCTTACCCTGCCCACTCTTTTTTGGGCCCAGTGGCTCAGGCTCCCAGTGGTTTTTGCCACAGGGGGGCCACCCACTTTAATTTGCAACTGTCACTCCCAGAAATGCATGGCAAAGCGGGAACCTGGCGGAGGTGCCACCGACGAGTGCGGGGCCCCAACCCTCAAGGAAAGCCCCCCCCCAAAATGAAGGGACCTTGGGGCGCATGAGGGAAGTGAGGTACAACATAGGTGACAGAGTGTGGCTGCATAACCCGCGTCGGAAGCGAGGGCTCTCGCCGAAGCTACAGAGGGAGGGGCCATACCGGTGGTAGCGGCCCTCTCTGATGTCACCCCATCGAATTCGCAGAGGGCGAAAACGACCGTCTGTTTTCCACGTGTACCGGCTGTGGCGTTACCATGGGCCAGGAAGTACTCCTGGGGCCATGGTGTGAAAAAGAAGATGACGTTAGCCCCAGTAGCGGCGATGAGGAGTGGCAGACGTGACCGAGATGAGGACGAGCATTTGGACGGGGGAGGGCGAGGGAACAGACTTTAGTGGTGACCATGAGCCAGGTCTTGGGACAGGAGATACCCCCGTGGGGGCCACTGCCAATCTACCCGCCCACACCTCCTCCAGAGCGACCCCAGCGAGAGCGAAGAAAGCCGCGCTGGGTAAAGATTTTTGTGTTTCTAAGAACTGATTTTATTTAAATTTTCTGTAGTTTGTTTCCGGTTTAGATATGTCAGAGCAGAGGGTCGTCTGTTGATAGGGGGGGATAGTGCTTACGCCAGGGGTCTTTGTCTCTGTGCGAAACATGTGTTAACATGAAAGGGGCCTGGGCAAACATGACGCCAGCTGGCTGTGAGCGGAGGAGCGGAGGAACAAGCCAAGAGAGACGGAGTGGGGTGCTGATCCTGGGAAGACCTCGTGTGTGCCTTGTGACCTGATAAACATTGTGTTGCCCTGTTATAAGCTGTATTGTGCTGTGTGACAGGCTGGTTTCCCCCCTGTATTGTCTAGAGAAAAGTGTACGGTTAAAAATTGGTAAATAAAGGAAAAACTGTTTATCGGTGTTATTTCGTGCCTGCCTCTCCACTTGGCGTTTTCCCCCCCTGGTGTTCTGGGACGCTGTGGTGCTCGGTGCCTCTTGGAGCTGTTCAGTGTTCACGACCCTGTGGATAAACCCGTCTGCTAGCCTGCCCTTTTTGGTGGCAGAGAGACGGCGGGCCGGTGACATATTATTTTTTATACTTTATTATTTGTATTATTCCAAAAATATATTAAATGTAATATAACAATAATATAAGATGATGATAACGATAAAAATGTTAAAAATCATGATAAAAATGATGATAATAACGGGAATTGTGCCCATATATAAAAAAAAAAGGTAAAAAAAAAAAAAACCCCAAAAAGTAAAAAAAGGGGCAAAATCTAGCGAAAATGGGCCCTTTTGAGAGTAGACCCAAAATGACTTTTTTTTCCTTCTTTTGTTTATTCTGGCAATTTTTTAGGGTAATAATGATAAAAATTAAACCAGAATTCTAAAAATCATCCAATAATGATGATAAAAGTGGAATAAAGAGAATTTGGAAAACCTTTTGATGATCATTACTATTATTACTATTATCTTTTATTTCATTTTATATTTTTATTATCATTATTATTATTTTTATTTTATTATCATTTTTATTTTTAAATTTTAATTTTTAGAAATTATTGCCAAAAAAAATATTTTAAAACCTGTAAAATAACAAAAATAATTAAAAAGTAAAATTTATAATAAACTAATTGTTTTTTAATATTTAAATTTAAATTATTATTTGTTATTATTACCCTTTTTATTATTTTACGGGTAGTATAATTTTTAAAATATTTATTATAACAGAATAATTACAGTAAAAACGATTTAAATTAAAAATAATAAATATAAATAAAAATTTTTTTAAAGACTTTATTATTGTTTTTAAATTTTTGTTTTTACTATTATTTTGTAGGGTTATTAGTAAATTTTTAAAAAAATTTTATATTAAAAACTGCAATTTGCAATAATAATGATAAAAATTTTCCCAAAAATTTATGATAAAAATTTTGCAATAATAGGGATAATGATGAAAAAATGATGATAATGATGATGATAACGATAAAAATTTATGAAAAATCATGTAATAATGATGATAATACGGGAAATTTTTTGTGTCCATTAAAATTTAAAAAAAAAGGGTAAAAAAAAAAAAATCCCAAAACCCAAAAAAGGGGGAAAAAATCTACGAAATATACCCTTTTTAGAGTAACCCAAAAATGACGTTTTTCCATTCATTTGAGGTTTTCCGGGCAATTATTGGGGGAATAATGATAATTTACCGGGTTTTCTTTTTAATCAGACAATAAGATGATAAAAGTGGAATAAAGAAAAATTTGGATCAAATTTGATGATTTTTACTATTATTACTATTATCATTATTTTATCATTTTTAAATTAATTATTATTATTTTTTAAATTATTATTATTATTAATTTTAAATTATTATTATTATTTTTAAATTTTTACTTTCATTATTAGTTTTTATTGCCAAAAAATATATTATAACTGTTATAATAACAATAATAATGATAATAAGTATAAATTTATAATAATACTAAATTGTTAAAATATTTTTATTAATATTATTATTATTTTTTATTATCTTTATTATTTTTTTTTAATGTGTATAATTGAAAAAATAATTTTTAAAAACAGTAATTTTTTACGTAAAAACCGATATTAATTAAAAAGGATATCAATAATGTTTTAAAAAGACTTTTTATTATTTATTAATTGTTATTTTATTTTTATTATATTATTATTGAAAGTTTTTTATTAGTATAGATTAAAAATATATATTATAACTGAAATTTAATTCCCAAAAAATAATGATAAAATTGCAAAAATTTGATGATAAAAATTTGCAAAAATGATGAAAAATGATGATGATAAGGATGATAATTTTATGTAACGATAAAAATGATGATAATCATGAAATAATGATGATAATAACGGGAATTTTGGGCCCCATAATAAAAAAAAAAAGGGGGTAAAAGAAAAAAAATCCCAAAACTCGAAAAAGCGGCAAAATCTACAAAATATGCCTTTTGAGAGTAACCCCAAAAATAAATTTTTTTTTTCCATTCTTTTGTGTTTCGGGAATGTTTTAGGGTATTTTAAAATAATTACCAAAATTTTCTTTTAAATCATGCCCAAATAATGATGATAAAATGAGAAAAAAGGACAATTTGGATAACAATTGTGTTTTTTAACTATTATTACTTTTATCATTATTATTATCTTATTATTATTATTATTTTTATTATTATTATTATTTTTTATTTTTTATTATTATTATTCCCTTTAAAATTATTAGTATTATTCCCAAAAAAATATATTAAAAACTAAATAAAAAAATAATAATATTAATAATATAATTATAATAAACAAATTTGGGAAATTTGTTATTAATATTATTATTGTTTTTTATCATTTTTATTATTTTTACTGGTATTAAAATTTTGTAAAAAAATTTTTATAACGTAAAAATTACAGTAATAACGATTTTAATTTAAAAATAATGTATAAATAAAAAATTAAAAAGGACGTTATTATTGTTATTATTATTGTTTTTGCTGTTATTTTTGATTTTGTCATTAGTATAGATAAAAAAAATATATATTTAACTGCAATAATTGAAATAAAAAAGATAATAATTGCAATAATGATGATAAAAATTGCAATAATGATGTAATGTGATGTTTAATTTGAGGGATAATGTGATAAAAAACAAATAATAATGATGAAATCATGAAAATAATGATGAAAATAAAACAAAATTTTGGTCCATAAAAAATTTTAAAAAAAGGTAAAAAAAAAAAAAATCAAAAATGGGAAAAAGCGGCAAAATAAACGAAATATAGCCTTTTAGAGTAATTTCCAAAATGACTTTTTTCCATTCTTTTGATGATTCTGGGTTTTTATTGGGGTAATGATGTAAAAATTTACCGGAATTCTTTTTAATCATGACATAAGATGATAAAAGTGAGAAAAAAGGAAAATTTTTGGATAACTTTTGTTTATTATTACTCTTTTTACTATTATCATTTTTAATTACCATTCCCTATTATTATTATTATTATTTTTATTATTATTATTATTATTTTATTATTATTATTATTATTTTAATTATTAGTATTTTTGGGCCAAAAAAATTTATATTATAACTGAAATAAAGCAATAATAAAAATAAAAAATATAATTAAATAATATAATTTTTTATAATTTTTTTAAATTAATTATTATTGTTATTATTATCTTTAAAATTTTTTTTTTACTGCCAGTATAATTGTAAAAATAATTATTATAACAGTAATAAATTAAACAGTAATCCCGATTTTAAATTAAAAATAATGATAAAAATTAATGATTAAAAGACTTATTATTGTTATTATTATTTTTATTCCTATTATTATTGTAGTTGTTTTTTAGTATGATGTAAAAATAAAATTTTTAAACTGAAAATAATTGAAATAAAAAGTAAAAATTGAAAATAATGATGATAATAATTGAAAATAATGATGATAAGGATGATGATAAGGAGATAATGATGATGATAATGTTTAATGTGAAAATCAGATAATAATGATGATAAAAAACGGAAGGGTGTCCTTTATAAAAAAAAAAAAAGGTAAAAAAAAAAAAATCCAAAAAGTCGAAAAAGGGGGAAAAATCAAGCAAAATATAGCCTTTTAGAGTAGACTCCAAAATAAAGTTTTTTCCCAAATTCTTTGAGTTCGGGAAATTTGGGTTAGGGTAATAATTATAAATTACCAAAATTTCTATTAACCCATAAACAAAAAGGGATGATAAAATTTTGGGAGAAAAAAGAAAATTTTGGATAACTTTTTGATGATTTTTTACTTTTATTACTATTATCATTTTTATTATCATTATTATCTTTTTTATTATTTTTATTTTTATTATTTATTTTATTTTTAAATTTTTATCATTTTTTATTATTATTTTTAAATTTTATTTTTATTTTTAAATTATTATTATTATTTTTTATTATTTTTTATTTAATGAAATTAAATTAGTATTATTGCCAAAAATATATTAAAAACTGTAAAAACCAAATAATAAAAATAAATTAAATTATAAAAATACTAATTTTTTATAATTTTTGTTATTAATTTAATTATTTGTTATTTTTATTATCTTTAAATTATTATTTTTACGGGTTGTAAAATTTGTAAAAATAATTATTAAAACAGAAATTAATTTTACAGAAAAAACCCAAATTTAAATTTAAAAATAATGTTTAAAAATAAGATTATAAAGACGTTATTATTTTTTATTATTTTTGGGTTTTACTATTATTATTTTAGTTGTTTTTAGTATAGATGAAAAATAATATTTTTAAAACTGAAATAATTGCAAAAAATTGAAAATAATTGCAATAATATGATAAAAAATTGAATAATGAAAAATAATAAAGGATAATGATGAAAAGATATGATAACGATAATAATGTGATAATCATGTAATAAGTGATAATAACAGGAATTGGGCCCCTAATTATAAAAAAGGAAAAAGAAAAAAAATCCCAAAAGTGAAAAGCGACAAAATTAGGGAAAAAATAGCCTTTTGAGAAAAACCCCAAAATGACTTTTTTTTCCCATTCTTTTGATGTTTGGCAATTATTAGGGTAATATTGATAATAATTCCCAGAATTCTATTTAATCTGAAAAAAAATGATGATAAAGTGAAATAAAGAAAATTTGGATAACATTTGTGATTTTTAAATATTATTACTATTACATTATTATAATCATTATTATTATTATAATTTTTTATTATTTTTAAATTTATTTTTTATTTTATTATTATTATTTTTAAATTTTTAAATTATTATTATTATTTTTAATTTTAATTAGTATTATTCCCCAAAAAAAATATATTATAATCCCAATAATAACAATAAAAATAATAATAAGTATAATTAAATAAACTAATTTTTATAATATTGTTTTTAAATTTTATTTTTGGGGGGTTTTTTATTATCATTATTATTATTTTTACGGGTTTTTAATTGTAAAAAAAATTATTTAACAGTAATAACATTTTAAATTAAAAAAAATGATAAAAATAAGGGGTTATAAAACGTTATTATTTTTTATTATTTTTATTACTCTTATTTTTGTAGTTTTTATTAGTAAAGATGTAAAAATATATATTATAACTGAAATAATTGAAATAAAAATTATAATAATTTGCAATAATGATAAAAAAATTATTGCAAAAATGATGAAATGATGATGAAATGTAAATGAAAACCCGATAATAATGATGATAATCATGATAAATGATAAATAATAACCGGGAATTTTTTCCCCATATATAATAAAAAAAAAGTAAAAAAAAAAAAACCCCAAAAAGTAAAAAAGGGGGGCAAAATCTCCGAAATATACCCTTTTTGGAAAAGTGGGACCCAAAAGGGACTTTTTTTTCCATTCATTTGATGTTCTGGAAAATTATTAGGGAAAAATGAAATAATCCCAAAAATCTAAATCATGACATAATGATGATAAAATTTGAGAAAAAAGACAATTTGGAAAACATTTGATAAATTATTACTATTATTACTTTTATCTTTTATTATCACTTTATTTTATTATTTTTATTATTAGTATTTTTATTATTATTATTACTTTTTATTATTTTTATTATTATTTAAATTTATTATTATTTTTGGGCCAAAAAAAAAATTTTTAAAACTGAAATAAAAACCCAAAAAAATAAAAAATAAGTAAAATTTATAATAATACTAATTGTTATAATATTGTTTTTAATATTATTTTTTGTTATTCTTATAAATTTTTATTTTTTTTAACTGGTATTATAATTGAAAAAATTTAAATTTTTTAAAACCCAGTAATAATTACAGTAAAAACCCGATTTTAATTTAAAAAATAATAATAAAAATAATGTTATAAAGACTTTTATTATTGTTATTATTATTGTTTTTAAACTATTATTATAATTTTTTTATTATTATAGATGTAAAAATATATATTAAAACCTGCAAAAATTGGGCAAAAATAATGATAAAAAATTGCAATAATGTGAAAAATAATTAAATTTTAGATAATGATTGAAAAATTGAGATAATGATGATAATATGATGAAAACCGATAATAATGATAAAATCATTTAAATAAGATGATAATAACAGGTTTTGTGCCCAAATAAAATAAAAAAAAAAATGGAAAAGAAAAAAAACCCCCAAAAGTCAAAAAAAGGGGAAAAATTCTAGCGAAATATAGCCTTTTGAAGTAGACTCCAAAAAAAGTTTTTTCCTTTCATTTGATGATTCGGCAATTTTGGGGTAATAATGATAATAATTCCCAAAAATTAAATTAAATCATGACAATAATGATGATAAAAGTGAGAAAAAAGACAATTTGGAAAACCCTTTGATGATTTTTACTTTTATTACTATTACCATTATTATTATCATTAAAAATTTTTATTATTTTTTTTATTTTTTTAAATTATTATTTTCATTTTTATTATTATTTTTTTTATTATTATTATTATTATTAAATTTTAATTATTAGTTTATTCCCAAAAAAAATATATTAAAAAATTTAATATAACAATAAAAAATAATAAAAATATATTAAAATTTAAAAACTATTTTTTAAAAAATTGTTTTTAAATATTATTTTGTTATTATTTTCATTATTATTTTTTTACGGGTTGGGGGGGGAAATTTAATTTAAAAAAAAATTTTAAATTTTTAATAAAATTTAATTAAGTAATAACGATATTAATTAAAAAAATGATTAAAAAATTTTTTAAAAAAGATTTTATTATTGTTATTTTTATTGTTATTACTATTTTTTAAATTGTATTTTTATTAGTAAGATGTAAAAAAATATATTATAATTTGCAAAAATTGGGCAATAAAAATGATAATAATTGCAAAAATGATGAAAATAATTGAAATTTGATGTGATAATGGAAAATGATGATAATGTTTATGAAAAAGATAAAAATTTGATGAAAATCATGTAAAAAATGAAGATAATAACGGGAAAATTGTGTCCATATAAAAAAAAAAAAAAAGGTAAAAATAAAAAAACCCCAAAAAGGGTCGAAAAAGCGGCAAAATCTAGCAAAATTTACAGCTTTTTGAGAGAACCCCAAAAATGACTTTTTTTTCCATTCATTTGAGGGTTTCCCTGGCAATTATTGGGGTAAAAAAATGAAAATTTAATTTAAACCAGAATTCTATTAATTAGGGGACAATAATGATGATAAAATGAAAAAAAAAATAAAGAAAATTTTGGAAAAAAATTTTGATTATTACTATTTTTACTATTATCATTATTATTATTATTTTTATTATTATTATTATTTTATTTTTATTAATATTATTATTTTATTAGTTATTATTATTTTAAATTTAAATTAGTTTTATTGCCAAAAAATATTTTTAACTGTAAAAAAACCAATATAATAATAATAAGTATAATTTTTTAATAATACTAATTTTTTAAAAATTTTGGGTTATTAATATTTTTTGGGTTTTATTACCCTTTTTATTATTTTTTACGGGTTTTTAAAATTGTAAAAATAATTATTATAACAGAAATAATTCAGTAAAAAAGATTTTAATTTAAAAAATAATGATATAAAAATGATTAAAAAAGCCCTTATTTTTGTTATTATTATTGTTATTACGAGTGTTCCCTTTGATTTTGCGAGCTGTTAGGGGTGCGCAAGCCCGGACGCCCCCCTTTCCACCACAGTCCGAGGGTTTTGGTGGAGCGGTTTAACCTTTACCATTGCCAACAGTTACCCAAAAATATTGCGGGGAAAGTCAGGAAGACGGGACTAAAAGCTGCCCGCCATGCTCATGGCCTCCCGGGCCTGCTGTGCATGAGGAAACGGGCTTCACACCTCCCCCCGACTCATTTTTGGGCCGTGAGCTCAGGCTACCAGGGGGTTTTGGGCCACAGGGCGGCCACCCAAACCGTAAAACTTCCCAAACTGCCCAATCCAGAAATTTGCAGTGGAAAAGGGGGGAGAACCGGGCGGAGGGCACCGACGAGTGCGGGGAAGGGCTCAAGGTAGGGCAATGCCAAAAGGGAAAGCCCAAAATGACCGGCGCGAGGGAAGTGGGGTAAACATTTTTTACAGAGGTGGCTGCATAACCCGGTCGGAAGCGAGGGTTTCTCGCCGGCTACAAAAGGGGGGGGGCCCTTACACGGTGGTAGCGGCCCTCTCTGATTCACCTATCGAATTCGCAGGGGGCAAAAAGGGCCCGTCTTTTGGGTCCACGGGCCCCGGCTGTGGCTTTTCCCAGGGGCCCCAGGAATACTCCGGGGGCCCTTTGGTAAAAAAAAGAAGATGACGTTACCCCCAGTAGCGGCGATGAGGACGGGGCAGACGCAAACCGAGATGGGGACGAGCTTTTGGGGACGGTAAAGGGCAAATGCAACGAGGGTCAGTGGTGCCCAAATGAGCCGGGTTTCTTGGGCAGGAGATACCCCGGGGGTTTCCCAAACTCCCAAATTACCCGCCGCCCACACCTCCTCCAGGCAAACCCCCCCCGGGAGAGCAAAGGGAAACCCGCGCGGGGATAAAAGATTTTGTGTTTCTAAAAACTGATTTTTTTTAAATTTTTCTGTATTTTGTTTTCGGGTTTTAGATATGCCCAGAGCGACGGGTCGTCTGCTTGATGGGGGGGGATATTGCTACCCCCAGGGGGTTTCTTTGTCTCTGTGCGAAACTGTTTAACATAAGGGACCCCGGGGAAAAAAGACGCAGCTGGCTGGAGCGGAAGGGGGCGGAGGGAAAAAGCCAAAAGAGGGCGGATTTGGGGGGCTCTCCTGGGAAGACCCCCGTGGTGCCCTTTTTGACCCATAAACCCTTGTGGTTTGGTGTTATAAGCTGATTGTGTGTGTGCAGGGTGGTTTCCCCCCCTTTTTGTGCCCAGAGAAAAGTGGGACGGGTTTAAAAAACTTGTGTAAATAAAGGAAAAAATGTCCCCGTGTGTTTATTTCGTGCCCTGCCTCTCCCCTTGGCGTTTTCCCCCTGGTGTTCTGGGACGCGTGGTGCTCGGTTTTCCCCTTGGAAACTGTTAGTGTTCACGACCCTGTGGATAACACGCCCTTGCCTAGCCGCCTTGGTTTGGGGGCAAAAGGACGAGGCGGGCGGGGTGACTTATTATTTTTTTTTTTACTTTAATTTTTAGTATTATTGCCAAAAAAAATATTATAACTGAATTAAAAACAATAAAAAAATAAATAAATTATAATAAAACCCCAAATTTTTATAAATTGTTATTAAAATTTTTTATTGTTATATTAAAAATTTTTTATTATTTTTAATGGTAGGGTTTGGAAAAATAATTATTTTTCAGTAATATTTTACAGTAATAACGATATTAATTGAAGTAAAAGATTTAATAATTTATTATAAAAAGTTATTAAAGTTTTTATTATTTTTATATCATTTATTTTTGTGTTTTTAATTTGTATAGATGTAAAAATATATTTAACTGCCAAATTGCAATAAAAATGATTTAAAAATTGCAATAATGATGAAATAATTGCAATAAAAGAGGAAAAAGTGATGATAATGATTTATAATGATGATGAAAAACGAAATAATGATGATGATCATGATAATAATGGGTGATAATAAAAAAAATTTTTGTCCCTATTAAAAAAAAAAGGGAACCCCCGAAAAAAAACCCCCAAAAGTCGAAAAAACGGCGAAATTAGCGAAAAAATAGCCTTTTGAGAGGAGGGCTCCAAAAAAAGAAGTTTTTTCCCTTCTTTGGAAAATTTTGGGGAAAATTTTTGGGTAATAAAGAAATAATTACCAAAAATTCTATTAAAACATACAAAATGATGATAAAAAGGGGAAAAAAAGAGAATTTGGGGTAAAATTTGATGTTATTAATTTATTACTATTATCTTTTCTATTTTTAATTTTTATTTCATTTTTTATTTTTTTTTATTATTATTCTTATTATTATTATTATTTTTTATTACTATTTTTATTATTATTATTATTATTATTTTTTTTCTTTAAAATTTTTAGTATTATTTCCAAAAAAATATATTATAACTGTAATAAAAACAATAAAATAATAAAAATTATAATTATAATACTAATTTTTTCTAATATTTTTATTAATATTATTATGGGTTTTTTTATCAGAATTTTTTTTTTTTACTGGGAGGATAATTTTTTAAAAATAATTTTTATAACCGTAATAATTACAGTAATAAAAGATTTTTAATTTAAATTTTAAAATATAAAAAAGATTATAAAAACGGTTTTTATTTTATTATTTTTGTTTTTTACTATTATTAAATTTTAGTTGTTATTAGTACAGAGGGAAAAATAAAATATTATAAATGGGAAAAATTGCAATAAAAAATTTAAATAAATTTTTAAAAATGATGATAAAAATTGCAATAATGATGATAATGATGATTTATAAAGTGATAAGATGATAATGATGATTTATAACGAAATAATGAGGGGTAATTTAGATAATACTGATGATAATAACAGGAAAATTTTGTCCATAAAATCATAAAAAAAAAAAAAATAAAAAAAAGAAAATCCCAAAAGTCAAAAAAACGGCCCAAAAACTAGCAAATTTTAGGGGTTTTTAAGTAGGGCTCCCCCCAAAACGTTTTTTTTTCCCTTAATTTGCTGATTTTTGGGCAATTATTAGGGAATAATGTAATAATTACCAAAATTCTATTAGTTTATAAAAAAATGATGATAAAAATGGAATAAAGAGAATTTGGATAACATTTGAGGGTTTTTAATATTATTAATATTATCATTTATTATCATTATTTTAAAACATTATTATTATAAATTTTTATTATTATTTTTATTATTATTATTATTTTTATTTTTATTTTTTATTTTTTTTAAAACTTTAATTATTAGTATTATTGCCAAAAAAAATTTTTTAAATGTAAAAACAATGAAATTTAAAAAAAAGATAATTATAATAATACTAATTTTTATAAATTTTTATTAAATTATTTTGTTATTATTATCATTATTATTTTTTTTTCTGGGAGTATAATTGGGGAAAAATAATTTTTATAACAGTAAAAATTTCCCTTTAAAAACGATATTAAATTTAAAAAATGATATAAATAATGATTATAAACCCCGTTATTATTTTTTTTATTATTGTTTTCTATTTTAATTTTTGTTGTTAATAGTTTAGATGTAAAAAATAAAATTATAACTGCAAAATTTTCAATAATAATGAGAAAATTGCATTTAAAGATGATAATAATTTTCAAAATAAAGATAATAAAATTTCAATAATGATTAAATAATTGCAAAAAAGATGAAAAAAAATGAGATAATGAAGATAAAAATGATAATGATGATGATAAAAGTAATAATGAGATAAAACAAAATAATAATTATGATAATAACAGGAATTGTGTCCATATAATAAAAAAAAATGGTAAAAAAAAAAAATCCCAAAAATTTGAAAAAGCCCCCAAAAAAACTGGCCCAAAAATAGCCTTTTGCGAGTAGACTTCCCAAAAGACGTTTTTTTTAAATTCATTTGATTTCTGGGGAATTTTTAGGGTAATAATGATAATAAACCAGAATTCTTTAATCATGAAACCCCAAAAATGATGATAAAATGAGAATAAAAAGAAAATTTTGGGAAAAATTGATGATTATTAATATTTTACTATTATCATTATTTTATTTAATTTTTAAACATTTTTATTATTTTTTATTATTATTATTATTATTATTATTATTTTTTATTATTACTTTAATTATTATTATTTGGGCCAAAAAAAAATATTTTAACCCGTAAATAACAAAATAAAAATAAAAAGTATAATTATAATATAATTGTTATAAAATTTTATTAATATTATTAAATTTTTATTAATTTTCATTTTATTTTTTTTTTACGGTAGTAAATTGTAAAAAATAATTATTTTAAAAACAGTAAAATTACAGAATAACTATATTAATTTAAATAATGATTAAATAATGATTATAAAAAAGTTTTTTTATTGTTATTTTTATTGTTTTTAAACTATTATTATTGTAGTTTTTTATTAGTATAGATTTTAAAAAATTAAAATTTAACTGCAATAATTGGGAATAATAAAGATAAAAAATTGCAATAATGGGTGAAATAATTGCAATAATGATGGTAATGATTTTTTTGATAATGTGATAATGATGAAAAATTAGATGATAAGATAAAAATGATGATAATCATAAAAATAATGATGAAAAATAAAATTTGGGCTCCATATATAATTAAAAAAAAAGGGAAAAGAAAAAAAAAATCCCAAAAGTCGAAAAGCGGCAAAATCTAGTGAAATATAGCCTTTTTAGGGGTAGACTCCCAAAAAGAAGGTTTTTTTCCCCATTTTATTATTTTGGGAAAATTTTTAGGGGAAAAAATGATAAAATTAACCAGAATTTTTATTAATTAAAGACAAAAATGATGATAAAAGTGGGAAAAAAGAGAAATTTGGGTAAAATTTGAGGGTTATTAAAATTTTACTATTTTTCTTATTATTTTTCCCCTTTTTATTATTATTATTATTATTATTATTATTATTAATTTAATTTTTATTATTATTTTAAATTTTTAGTATTATGGCCAAAAAAAAATATTATAAACGTAATAAAAACAAAAAAATAATAATAAGTATAATTATATAAAAACTAAAATTTTTTTAATAAATTTTTATTTAAAATTATTAAAGTTATTATTATCATTTTTATTAAATTTTTTTCTGGTAGTTTTAAATTTTACAAATATTATTTAACATAATAATTAAATTTAAAAACGATATTAATTGAAATATGATATAAAAAAAATGTTTATAAAACCTTATTTGTTATTTTTTATTTTTATTCCCATTATTATTGTAGTTTTTCTTAGTACGATGTAAAAAAATATATCATAACGGGAATTTGCAATAATAAGATAATAATTTCCCTTTGATATAATAATTGTTTTTAAAAAAAAAAAAAAATTTATGATAATGATGATGATAATGATGATAATGATGATGATCTTATAATAATGTGATAAACATGATAATAAGATGTAATAACAGGATTGTGTCCATTATAATAAAAAAGGTAAAAGAAAAAAAAACCTAAAAGTAAAAAAAAAAGGGGGCAAAAAAACTACGAAATATAGCTTTTGGGGAGTAACTCCGAAATGACGTTTTAAACCATTCACTTTATGTTTTTGGAATTATTAGGGTTTAAAAATGTAAAAAATTATCAGAATTTTTTTTTAACCTGACAATAAAGATGATAAAAATGAGAATAAAAAGAATTTGGGTAAAAATTGATGATTATTTAAAATTTTTACAAATTTTCATTATTATTATCTTATTATCCTTATTATTATTATATCATTTTTTTTATTTTTATTTTTATTATTATTATTATAAATTTTTAAATTTTATTATTATTATTAAATTTTTATTTTTATTATTATTATTTCTTTGATTTTTTAGTATTATTTCCAAAAAAAATATTATAACTGTAATAAAAACAATAAAATTAAAAAATAAGATTTAAATTTTAATAATACTAATTGTTATAATTTGGTTTTTAATATTTTTATTTTTTTATTATCACTATTTTTTTACTGGTAGTTTTAATTTTAAAAATAATTATTTAACAGTAATAAATTTCCCGTAAAACCCATATTAAAATTTTAAATAATGATATAAAAAATGATTATAAAAAAGTTATTATTGTTATTATTATTGTTATTCCCCTTATTATTGTACTTTTTTTAGTAAAAAATGTAAAAAAATATATTATAACTGCAAAAAATTGCAATAATAAAAATAAATTTTAAAATTAATGATAAAAAATTGCCAAAAATGAATTTATAATAATGATGATAAAATTTATAATGATGAAATGGGTGAATTTATAACGATAATAATGATGAAAAATCTTGAAAAATAATTTATAATAATAACAGGAATTTTGTCCATATATAAAAAAAAAGGGAAAAGAAAAAAACCCAAAAATTTTAAAAAGCGGCAAAATCTACCGAAATAAGCCTTTTGAGAGTAACTCCCAAAAAGAGGTTTTTTTCCCATTCATTTGACGATTTTTGGGAATCATTAGGGTAATAATGATAATAATTTCCAAAAAATTATTAATTTGACATAATGATGTAAAAATGAGAAAAAAATTTGGGTTAAAACCTTTGAAAGATTTTTAAAAATTATTACTAAATTTTCATTATTATTATTATTATTATTATTATTTATTATTATTATTATTATTATTAATTTTTAAAATTTTGTAATTTTACCAAAAAATATATTATAACTGTAAAAATAACAATAATAATAATAAAAGTATAATTTTTAAAAAATAAAATAAGTATAATTATAATAAAACTAATTGTTATATAAATTTTTATTAATAAATTTTTATTTTTTTATTAAACAAATTTTATTATTTTTTCTGGTAGTAAATTGTAAAAAAAAAAATTTTTATAAAAGTAATAATTATAGTAATAAAATATTAAATTTAAAAAAAGATTAAATAATGATTATAAAAAATTTTTTTATTGTTATTGTTATTTTTATTACTATTTTTATTTATTTTTTATTAGTATAGATGTAAAAATATATATTATAAATGCAATAAATTTCAATAAAAAATGATAAATTGCAATAATGATGATAAAAATTGCAATAATGATTTATGATAAAATGATAATTTTTTTATGATAACGTAAAAATGTGATAAACATGATAATAATGAGGGGGATAACAGGATTTTTGTCCAAATAATAAAAAAGGGAAAAGAAAAAAATCCCCAAAGTCAAAAAGTGGGCCAAATTTTTAGTGAAATATAGCCTTTTGAGAGTAAACTCCCAAAAAGAAAGTTTTTTTAATTCATTTGATATTCTGGCAATTATTTTTGGGAAAAAATGATAATAAATTTCCAGAATTCTTTAATCATACAATAAGGGTGATAAAAATGAGAATAAAGAGAATTTGGAAACCCTTTGATTATTGTATTATTACTATTATCATTTTTAATTTATTATTATATTATTATTATTTATCATTATTATTATTAAAATTATTAAACCTTATTATTTTTTATTTTTTTTTTTTTTTTTACTTTAAAGTATTAAAATTTTTGCCAAAAAATATATTTAAAATTTTAATAAAAAACCCCTAATAAAAAATAATAATATAATTATAATTTAAAACTAAATTTTATAATTTGGTTTTTAATTTTTATTGTTATTATTATCTTATTATTTTTTTTACTGGTAGTATAATTGTAAAAAAAAATTATTATAACAGTAAAAATTACAGTAATAAACAATATTAATTGAAATAAAGATATAAATCATGATTTTAAAAACGTTTTAATTTTTATTATTATTGTTATTTCTATTATTATTGTAGTTTTTATTAGTTAATTTAAAAAAATATACTATAACTACAATAATTGCAAATAAAAATGAAAAATAAAATTTCCCAAAATGATGATAAGATATGAATGATGATAAGATGATGATAACGATTTAAAAATGGTTTTTCATGAAATAATGAGGTAATAACAGGAAATTTCGAAAAAAGCGGGAAAAACTACGAAAAATAGCCTTTTGAGAGAGACTCCCCCAAAAAAAAGTTTTTTCCATTTTATTTGATGATTTGGGAAAATTTTTTAGGGTAAAAATGATAATAAATTTTCCAGAATTTATAAACAGGGCAATAATGATGATAAAAGTGAGAAAAAGAAATTTGGATATCATTTGATGATTTTTTAAAATTATTACTATTATCATTTTTATTTCATTATTATCATTATTATTATTTTTATTTTTATTTTTATTTATTATTGTTTTATTAAAATTATTATTTTATTATTATTATTATTTTTATTATTATTTTTATTATTAATTTCTTTAATTATTTTATTATTTCCAAAAATATATTATAGCGTAAAAATAACAATAATAAAAATAAAAAAATATATTTAAAAAATACTAATTTTTTATAATATTGTTATTAATATTATTAAATTTTTATTATTATCTTATTTTATTTTTATGGGAGTATAAAATTTTAAAAAATAAATTTTTAAACAGTAAAAAAATTACAGTAATAAAAGATATTAATTTAAATAATTTATATAAAAGATGTTATAAAAACGTTATTTTTGTTTTTTTATTTTGGGTTTTTAAAATATTATTATTTTAGTTGTTTTTAAATATAGATGTAAAATATATAATATCCCGCAATAAATTTCAATAATAAAAGATAAATTTTCCCAAAAATGATTTTAAAAATTTGGGAATAATGATGATAATAATTTTAAAAATGTGATAAAGATGATAAAGATGATATAAAGAAATAATGATGATACTCATGATAAAAATGAAAGATAGTAAAAAGGAATTTTGTCCTATTTTAAAAAAAAAAAGGTAAAAAAAAAAAAATCCCCAAAAACAAAAAGCGGGAAAATTACAAATATAGCCATTTTTCAGAGAGACTCCAAAATTACGTTTTTTTTATTCATTTGATGATTCTGGCAATTATTTGGGGAATAATGATAATAATTACCAGAATTCTATTTAAACATACAAAATGAAAGATAAAATTTAGAATAAAGAGAAATTTTGGGAAAAATTTGATGATTATTAATTTTTTTACTATTATCATTATTATTTCATTTTTATCATTATTATCATTTAAATTTTTAATTTTTTTTATTATTTTTGCTACGCCGTGGGGCTTTGTTTTCTTGCGAAACATGTGTTTAAAATGAAGGGGCCCGGGCAAACATGACGCAGCGGCGGTGAGCGAGGGGGGCGGAGGGAACAAGCCAAGAGAGACGGAGTGGGGTGCTTTCTCCCGGGAAAACCTCGTGGTGCCCTTTTGACCTGATAAAAATTGTGTTTGGCCCCGTTATAAGCCCTTTTTTGTATTGGGGGACGGCTGGTTTTTTTCCCCCTTAAATTTTGCCGAAAAAGTGTACGGGTAAATAACTTGTGAAATAAAGGGAAAAACTGTCACGTGTTTTTATTTCGTGCCCTGCCTTCCAATTGGCGTTTTCCCCCCCTGGTGTTTTTTGGGACGCTGTGGGGCCGGTGCCTCTTGGAGCTTCATGTTCAACGACCCTTTGGTAAAACGCCGGGGGGGCCCGCCTAGGGCCCGCCTTGGGGTTGGGGGCGAGAGACGAGGCGGTCGGGGTAACAAATTGGGGTCAGGGTGGGATTTTTGGGTATTTTATCAGGGAGACGCGCCGATTTATCATGTCCCAAAAATGGGGGCAGCCATGGGGGGAGAGGGGGCTATGACTGAGGCAGGCAGAGTGAGGGGAAACCGAGCCCGATGGGGCCCGATTTACTGCCATGCTGGCCGGGATGAGGGAGGAAAAAGGCACCCAAAAGGGGAGAAGAAAAGGCACAGAGGGCACACCCAGGGGCAAAACCCTCTCGTCGAGATGCGCAAGGAAAAGGGAGCGGAAGTTTTTGCCGACTTGTTTTAGGTTGGGTACAAGCAATCTTGCATCCCGTGGGGAAAGGAAAACCCGTACACCGACCCAAAGGGCCCGCAACAGCGTGAAAAATGAACTGATGGAGAAAGTGCAAATCTGAAGGGCGAGGTTCAGGGCCGAGTGAGGAAATGAAAAAGGGGGAAAGGCGGGGTCAGAAGGTAGTAAAAATTTAAACAGAAAAGGCAGACGGGGGATATAACAATAAAAAAACAGATAATATTTTAAAACATTACATATTAAAATATATTTTATATATATATATATATAATATATTATATATATATTATATTATTTTATATATATCATATAATTATATATATATTATATTAATATATATATAAAATATTTATTTAAATTTTAAAAATTTGATAGTATACATGAATATATAAAAGGGATATGACATAATTTTGATTGTGTGGCATTTTGGGTTTTTTTTTTTTGGCCCCCTTCTCTCTCTCTCTTTATATATATTATATATATTTTTATATATTATATAATTTTAAAATTTTTTATGTATATATATAATATATATATATATATATATATAAAAAATATAAATTTTTATTTTATTTTAATATTATATAAAATAAATATATATACAATTTTATGTTTTCTATAATTTTATATATATAATTTTATATGGGGTTATATATTATATATATATATTATACCTATATATAGTTTTCCCAAAAGTATTAGTATATATATATATATATTAAAATATATATTTTATATATTTTATATATATATAGTATATATGCCATCCCAGAGACACACCCTACACAAAAAACTCACACACAAAACACATCCCCACACACACACACACACCACAAACCCCCTTTTTGGCATATATTAAAATTATATATATATTATAAATTATATATAATATATAATATATTTTTATTTTATACATATTTATATTATTAATTTTATAATTTTATAAAATAAATTTTATATTAAGATAGTATCTTTTGTGATAATATGAAAATATAAATAAATATACATGCATTATATATATATATTATATATATATTTCATATATATTATATAATTTTATATATATAATATATATATATATATAAATATATATTTTATAAAATTTTTTATTTCTATGATACATATAAAATTATATAATATAAAAGATATTTTTATTAAATATATATTTAAAATTATATAAAATTTTTATCATATTAATTTTATTCTATAAAATTAAAATATGGTATGTATGTATGTTTATATATAATATATACCATATATATATATATTAAAAAAATATTATAATATTTATATATAAATATATTATATTATATTTTCTATATAATATATATTTTATATAATATTATATATAAATATATATATGTGTGGTGTGGTTTTGTGTGTGTGGTGTTGGGGTTTTGTGTGTGTGTGTGTGTGGGGTTTGTATATTTATATAATATAACAATAAACAAACAGATAAGTAATAAACAAAATTATAAAAATATAAATATATTTTATAATTTTAAAAATATATATATATATTTTTATAATAATTTTATATATAATAAAAGCACACACACATACACCACACATACATACATTTTCCCTAATACATTATATATATATATATAATATATATATACATAAAATATATTATATATATATATATATATATATATATATATATATATATATATATATATATATATATATATATATTATTACATAAGTAATACTGTATTACATAAGTATGTGTATATATATAGAAATGTATATATGTATAAATATATATATATATATATATATATATATATGAGAGTCCTTCCTAGATTATCAGAGTAATGGTTGAGGTGGCTAAAGTCGATCTTCATTCTTATGCCAACATAATGGTACAGAAATATAGTCAACAATAAATCAATACAATCATCATCAAACTTAGATGCACACTGCCATAATCATGGAATAAATATAAATCAACATATAGATCTCGCCCATATTACCCTCTAAATTCCAGTTACCAACTCTCCTTCTGCTGCTGAGAAGCACTGCACAGCCTATAACACATGAATAATAATTTTTAATGCTACGTCACCCCTAATTTGCGTTATTGATATTAAAAGGGATTGTCCCAAACAAGTCACATGTTCATCAGCACAACACATTGAAACACTATTCGAAACATACCGGTTAACATGGTTTATTGCAACCATGGATACCGTTGTATAAAGCATAGTCTGGTGGTTGAATCAAGTGCCCTTGATAACCACCATAACTTCAAGAATATCCACGATGCCACCAGCATTCAGATCTAGGCCATCACAAACAGGGAATAGTCACACGAAACCACCGAGGCATTTCGATCGTTAGTTATTTCTATAGTAATGCAAGTTCCTATAATTCCATATCAGAATATATTTAGCCTTTTAAAAAATAGCATACGGTGAGCAACACCGTAATAATAATAATAATAATAATAATAATAATAATAATAATAATAATAATAATAAAATAAACAGGGATTTTAGCTTCTCACATGACAAGCTTAGGCTTCAAAGAAAAGGAAAAAAAATCATGACAAACATAAGAAATCATAGTCAATCAATCATTATAATTAAAGAGGTTTACAACTTCCATACAAAAGGATGCAAAGTGCAAAATAAACTACTCGCTGTATTCTACAATACACACACACACACAACACACACACACACACACACACACACACACACACACACACACACATATATATATATATATATATATATATATATATATATATATGTACATATATACATATATATATATATATATATATATATATATATATATATATATATATATATATATATATATATATATATATATGTATATAACAGGTAATTAAAGTCGAGGATAATAACGATAATAGTCCCAAATAAAAAACTTATTATTACTACTATTGAAATGTAAAGAGAAATATTATAACTGTAATAATAACGATAATAATGGAAATAATGATGATAGTAATTATTACAAATTCACCATTATTTTTATTGTAATTATTATTATTGTTATTATACTTTGTATTGTTTGCATAATTTCCCCCCAAAATATTATAACTGTAATATTTATAATAATAATAAAAATGATACTATTAATAATAAAAACTGAACATTCGCTTTGTGTTGTTATTACTATTACTACTACTATTATTATTATTATTATTATTATTATTATTATTATTATTATTATTATTATTGTTGTTGTTGTTGTTGTTGTTGTTGTTGTTTTGCTTTTATTATTTTTGTTATTTCTACTATTAGTATAATTACCAAAAATTATATTAGGCGGCAATAATTACAATAATATTGATGATGATGATAATTGCAATAATGATGATAATGAAGATAAAAATAATGATAATGATGAAGATAATGATAGTAATGATGACAGTGATGATAATAACAATAACAGAGTCCATTTATAATACAAAACGACAAAGAAAATTACTCCTCAAACTTGAAAAAGCGGCAAATTATAGCGAAATATAGCCTTTTGAGAATTACTCTAAAATACAGTTTTTTAGATTTCAGTGAGGATTTTGGCAATTATTAGGGTAATAATGACGATAATGATTATAATTGTATTAATCATGGTAATGATGATGATAAAAATAAGAATAATGAGAAATTTAATAAAATCGTAATTATAATACTAATTTTGATAATATATGCCTCCGCTTTCATACCCGGAGTGACCTAGGATCGAGTCCTGGTCAGGTTGTTATTTATTTAATTATAAGTGTAATTGCAATAATAACAATAAGAATGATAATAATATTATTATTATTATTATTATTATTATTATTATTATTATTATTATTTTTATTATCAGTATTGTTGCAAAAAAAAAAAGTCATAACTGTAATAATAACGATAATAATGAAAATAAAGATGATAGTAATTATTACAATATCGCCATTATTGTTATTATTGTTATTATTATTGTTATTATCATTTGTATTATCTGTATAATTGCCCCTAAAATATTATAACTGTAATAATTATAATAATGAAAATAATGCTATTAATGATACAAATTAACTTCGCTTTGTGTTATTATTATCATTATTATTAATATTACTATTGCTTTTATTATGTTTATTATTTCTACTATAAGTATAATTACCAAAAATATATATTTGGCGGGAATAAGTACAATAATAATGATGATAATGATGATAATAATTGCAATAATGATGAAATCATGATAATAATTGCAATAATGATGAAATCATGATAATAATGACTTTAATGATGATAATAATAATAATAATAAAGATAATAATAATAATGATAACACTGATATTATTATTATTATTGTTATTATTATTATTATTATTATTGTTGTTATTATTATTTGTATTATCTGTATAAATGCCCACCAAAATATTATAACTGTAATAACTATAATAACAATGAAAATATTAATAGTACAAATTGGACATTCCCTTTGTGTTATTATTATTATTATTATTATTATTATTATTATTATTATTATTATTATTATTACTATTATTGTTTTTATTATTTTTATTATTTCTACTTGTGGCCGCCGAAGAACGCCTATGATTTGTCAATGGGTATGGGATGACTTATACCACTACGTAGCACTCGCTTAATAAGGTTTATTCATTTAGCGGTTAAACCTGTGAAATAATACATCGATTGTAATATGCACACAGTATACAAAGCTGCTAAATGACAATGTATTTTAGATTACATAATGAAGAACCTTCTACAAATATTGGATACATACGCATTGCGGGAACAATCAGAATATCAGCTTAGCGGTCTGATTCCAGAATGTTATGGGCGTCTTGACGGCACGGAAGTTCCCCTCGAACTGCCCTCACACTATAAACATACACAGGCTACAACGTTCAGTAACATTCTACTTCATGTGTTATACATCAGTTAGGTCGAGATCACATTATCTACCAACATCGACCATATAAAGAGCTGCAATCATCTTCTATGGCAAGACCCCTCGAACAAACATTTTTGGACAGGTCAGCTCTTACGGCTGATACAGACCATTGTTAACCCAGTGGTACTCGCCGAGGCCTACTCGACGGTTGTAACACAGAAGATGAATTTACACCATACAGACCTCTCCGATCGAGGTGTTACAAAATACGTGATATACAAAATATGTGATATACCAGCAGCTACATACTATTAGTATAATTACCAAAATATATATATGGCGGCAGTAATTACAATAATAATGATAATAATTGCAATAATGATGATAATGATGGAAATGATGATAATGATAATAATGATGACAGTAATGATGAAAATAACAATAATAGTGTCCATTTATATTTTTTTTTAATAAAAAAAATTCCCAAAATTAAAAAAGCCGCAAATTTTAGCGAAATATAGCCTATTCAGTGTTAACTCAAAAATCCCGTTTTTTCTATTTCGACGATGATTTTGGTAATTATTAAGGTAATAATGATGATAATGATCATAATTGTATTAATCATAATAAAAATGATGTAAAAAATCGTAATTATAATACTAATTTTGATAATACTAGGAGTAATTGAAATAATAACAATAATAATGATAATAATAATAATAATAATAATGATAATAATAATAATAATAACAATATTATTATTATCATTATTATTATTATTAATATTATTACTTTTCTTATTAGTATTGTTGCAAAAGGAAATATCATAACTGTAATAACAGGAATGATAATTGAAATATTGAAGATAGTAATTATTACAATATGGCCATTATTGCTCTTATTGTTATTATTATTGTTATTATTATTTGTATTACGTTCATCAATTCCCACTTTTTGTGTGTGTGGGGGTGTGTTGTGTGTGTTGTGGGGGTTTGGGTGTTGTGTGTGGGTTGTGGTGTTGTGTGTGTTGGGTTTTATATATATATATATTAATATTTAATATATATATATATATTATTATATATAAATGTATAAATAATTTATTATATATATATATATATATTTTAAATTATTATACTAAATACAATATATATATATATATATATATTATATATTATATAATAATATTATATATTATAATTGTGTTCATATTTTTATGGCTTTTTTATTTATTTTTTTGTGTGTGTGACCAAATAAAGAAATGGATATAAAAACACCAAAATTAAAGAAAAAAAGACATACCCCATATCCATCAATGTTAAGGTAAGCGGACACTGCGAGCCACTCAGGTCATTTGGACAAAATTTATGAGACCCAACCTCCCAGATGGCGTTGCTTTTTGTATCCCCCTGTGACAAAAACATGCGGGAGGGTAGGGGGAGGAAGAGAAAGGGATAGCGACGACGACGACGAAGTACGGGAAAGAGAGATAGGAAAAACCGGAAAAGATGGGGAGAAAGTATAGAGGACAGGGATTTTGAGTTTATGGTAAAAAAAGGGGAGGACGGAAATTTAGAAGAAATGAGAGAAGGAAGAGGATAAGGAGAAGAGATGGAAAAAAATTAAAGGGAAAAAAAATGAGGGGGAGGAATAAAAGAGGCAGGAAAAAAAAGAACGTAAAGGGGAAAGGAAAACTAAAAAGGTAAGAAGGGAAGGGGCAATGGAGATAAATGGGAACAAATTGGTGGCGAAGAATGTTAGACTCCCTTGTCGAAAGGATAAATTGTATTATTGCTCGTAAAAAAAAGGACGAGTCAGCTGGGAATAAAACCCCGTTTCGAAACTTTTAAAAAAGGGACAAAGCACTGAGAATCGAATCCCAAAGAACCGGGAAAAAAGAGTTAAACAAGGTGCTCTACGCGCATCGGTTGGTCGGCGTGTGTGTATTGATTTCGGGGGGCATTTTGCCCCCGCCCCGACTCTGGGAGGGAGGTGGGAGGTTCCTTTGGGGTCGTGGGTTTTGGAAGGGAAAAGTCGTTTCTTATTTTTTAGTTGTGTGTTTTTCCCCCTGCTTTTCTTTTTGCTATCTGTGTTAAACCCCCAAACAATCTCCCAAAAAATTTCAGATATCAGTTCTTTTTAAAACTCGTTTCTTTTACCATAAAGAGAAAAAATACTTCAGGTGATAAAATAAGATAAATTTAGGTGAAAAAAAATGTAGAAGTTGTTACATTTTTGGGTTACTTTGATTTTTCATTATCAACACCTCTTTTAATGTCGTTGCAATCTCATTTTGCTAATCATTTAAATCTTTACATATCATTATATTAACGTTTTTACAATCATCAGCATACGCGCGCGCCACACACACACACCAAAAAGAGAGGCTAGAGTTTACTGACATTTTAGTGATACCCCCGGGCGTTTAAACCATTTTTGGCAGGGACTGATCCCAAAATGAAAACATTATCCTTCCTAATTTTATTTGATACTTTTATAGCATGAAAATTATAACCCAAAATGGCCACCCTTACCTTAATTACTGCAAGAACAGTCTTCCCTATTTTTTATGAATTGGTATGAACATATATTTATATAAAATAATACCCCACACACACAACACAACACACAAAACACACACTATATTATATATATAATAATTATTATAATATATAAAATTATATAATTTTATAATTATATATATAAACAATAAACACCCACACCACACCATTACTCTGATAATTTAAGGAAGGATTCTCATATATATATATATATATATAAATATATTATATATATATATAATTATATTAATATAATATTTTAAAATATATATAAAATTTTAAAATTTATATAAAATATTTATTATTTTATTTTATATATTTTATATATATATATTTTATATATATATTAAAATATATATATATATATATATTATTTTTATTACATAGTAATCTGATTTAAAAATATGTGTAATTATAGAAATGTAATATGTTAAAAATAATATAATATATATATATTATATTATATATATATATATATATATATTATAATTTTTAAATATATTGAGAGTCCTTCCTAGATTATCAGATAATGGTTGAGGTGGCTAAAGTCGTCTTATTCTTATCCAAATAAGGTACAGAAATATAGTCAACAAAAAATAAATAAAATCATCATAAAACTTAATGCACACTGCCATAATCATGGAAAAATATAAATCAACATTAGATCTCGCCCATATACCCTTTTAAATTCATTTTCCCAAAACTCTCCTTTGCTGCTGAGAAGCACTGCACAGCCTATAACACATGAATAATAATTTTAATGCTACGTCCCCCAAATTTGCGTTATTGATATTAAAAGGGTTTGCCCCAAAAACAGTCACATGTTCATCAGCCAAACACATTGAAACATATCGAAACATACCGGTTAACATGGTTTATTGCAACCATGGATCCTTTGTAAAAAGCATATTTGGGTGGTTGAAAAAGGGCCCCTTTGAAACCACCATAATTAAAGTTTCCCACGATGCCACAGCTTTTCAGATCTGGGCCCATCACAAACAGGGAATAGTCACACGAAAACCCCCGAGGTTTTTCGATCTTTTATTTTTTTTCTAAGAAAATGAAAGTCCTAAAATTTTCCATACGAATATATTGCCTTAAAAAAATAGCATAGGTAGAAAACACCGTAATAAAAATAAAATAAAAAATAACAATAATAATTAATAATAAAAATAAAATAAAAGGGTTTTTTAGTTTCTCACATGACAAGCTTGGTTTCAAAGAAAGGGAAAAAAAAATCATGACAAACAAAAGAAAATCATAGTAAAATCAATCTTATAATTAAAAGGTTTAAAATTCCATAAAAAAGGGTTTTGAAAGTGCAAAAAAAACTACCGCTGTATTCTACAATACACACACAAAACCCAACACACACACAACACACACACACAACACCACAACACACACACACACACATATATATTATATATATAATAATATATAATATATTATATATATATATTAATATTTACAATATACATATATATATATATTATATATAATATATTAAAATATTTTATATATATAATATATATATATATATATATTATATGTTTTAACAGGAAATTAAAGCGGGGATAAAAACGATAATAGTCCCAAATAAAAAATTTATTATTATACTATTGAAATTAAAGAGAAATTTAACTGTAATAAAAACGTAATAATGGAAAAATAATGATGAAAATTTATCAAATTCCCATATTTTTTTTTAATTTATTATTTTTGTTATTTCTTTGTATGTTTGCAAATTTTCCCCCCCCAAAATATTATAACGAATATTTATAATAATAAAAAAAATGATACTTTAAATAAAAAAACTAAACATTGCTTTGTGTTGTTTTTACATTACTACTACTATTATCATATTATTATTATTTATTATTATTATATTATTTTTTTTTTATTATTATATATTATTATTTTTTTTGTTGTTGTTGTGTTGTTGTTGTTGCTTTTTTTATTTTTGTTATTTTACTATTAGTATAATTCCCAAAAAAATTATATTAGGGGGAAATAATTACAAAAATTGATATGTGATAATTGCAATAAGATGATAATAAAGTAAAAAAAATGATAATGATGAAGATAATGTAGTAATGATCGTATGTAAAACAAAACAAGTCTTTTAAAATACAAAACGACAAAAAAAATTACTCTCAAATAAAAAAAAGCGGAAAAATTATAGCGAAAAACCCTTTTTGAAAATTACCAAAAAAATACTTTTTTTAGATTCAGTGAGGATTTTGGCAATTTTGGGGTAAAAAATGACGATAGATATAATTGTATTAATCATGTAATGATGATATAAAATAAGAATAATGAGAAATTTAATAAAATAAAATTTACAATACTATTTTGATAATATAGCCTCCGTTTTCTACCCGGAGGACCAGGACGAGCCCGGTGGGTTTGTTATTTTTTTAAATTATAATGTAATTGCAATAATAAAAATAAAATGATAATAATATTTTATTATTATTATTATTATTTTTATTTTTATTATTTTTATTTTTATTATCAGTATTTTAAAAAAAAAAAGGGCATAACTGTAATAAAACGAAAAAAGAAAAAAAAAGATGATGTAATTATTAAATATCGCCTTTATTTTTATGTTTTATTTTGTTTTATCTTTTTGTATTATCTGATAATTGCCCCTAAAATATTATAACTTAAAAATTAATAATAAAAATATGCTATTAATAAAAAAAAAATTTTAACGTTCGCTTTGTGTTATTATTATCCTTATTTTATATTCTATTGCTTTTATTTGTTTATTTTTTCTACTATAAGTAAAATTACCAAAAATATATATTTGGCGGGAATAAGTACAATAATAATGATGAAAATTTATGATAAAAATTGCAATAATGTGAAATCTGATAAAAATTGCAAAAATGATGAAACAGATAATAAGTTTTAATGTAAAATAAAAATAATAATAAAGTAATAATAATAATAAATACATATTATTATTATATTATTTTTTATTTTATTATTATTATTTATTCTATTATTATTTTATTATTTATCATTTTTATTATTATTACTTTTTTTATTAGTATTATTCTAAAAAAATATAACTGTAAAAATAACGAAATTTTGGAAATAAGATGATAGTAATTTTAAATTTATCTTTATTGCTATATTGTTTTTATTTTTTATTATTTTGTTGTTATTATTTTTTGATTATCTTTTAAAAAGCCCCCCAAAAATTTTTAAAACTGTAAAAAAACTATAATAACAATGAAAATTTTAATAGTAAAAAATTGGCACCCCTTTGTGTTTTATTATTATATTATTTTTTTATTTTATTTTTTATTATTGTTATTTTAATTATTATTACTTTTATTTTTTTTATTTTTTTATTATTTCTACTTGGGCCGCGAAAAAAGGGCCTATGATTTGTCAATGGGTAGGGGATGACTTATCCCCTACGTAGCACCGCTTAATGGTTTTTTTCATTTGGGGTTTAAACCTGTAAAAATATACATCGAGAAATATGCACAAGTAACAAAGTGCTAAATGAAAATTATTTTAGATACTAATAAAGAACCTTCTAAAAATTTTGGGATAATCGCATTGGGGAACAATCAAAAATATCACTTAGCGGTTGATTCCAGAATGTTATGGGCGTCTTGGGGCAGGGAAAGTTCCCCTCGAACGCCCTCCCACTTAAACATACACAGGTACAACTTCGTAACATTTACTCATGGTTATCATAGTTAGGTCGGATCACATTATCTACAACACGCCAAAAAGAGCTCAACATCTTCATGCAAGACCCTAAAACAAAACATTTTGGACAGGTCAGCCTTACGGTGTACAGACCATTTTTAAAACCAGGGGTACTCGCCAGGCCTACTCGACGGGTTTTAACACAGAAGATTTACACCATACAGACCTCTCCCCATCGAGGTGTTCAAATACGTGAATACAAATTGTAATACCCGCAGTACAACTATTAGTATAATTACCCAAAATATATATATGGGGGGCAGTAATTACAAATAAAGTAATAATTTCAATAATATATAATGATGGAAAAAATGATAATGATAATAAAGATACAGTAAAGATGAAAATAACAATAATAGTTCCATTTTATTTTTTTTAATAAAAAAAAATCCCCAAAAAAAAAAAAAAAAAACCCCAAATTTAGCGAAAAATAGCCTATTCAGGTTAACTCAAAAATCGTTTTTTCAATTTCGACGATGTTTTTGGGGAATTATTAAGGAAAAATGGATAATGATCAAATTGTATTAATCATAATAAAAATTATGTAAAAAAAACGTAATTTAAAAAAATAATTTTTTAACGGAGTTAAATTTAAATAATAACAAAAAATAATGATAAAAATTTAAAAATAAAAAAATTTTTTAATAATAATAAAAATAAAACAATATTATTATTTTCATTTTATTATTATAATATTTTTATTTTCTTTTTAGATTGTGCAAAAAGGGAAAAATCTAAATGTAAAAACCCGGAATGAAAATTTAAATATTTAAAATAGTAATTATTACAATATGGCCATTTTTGCTCTTATTGTTATTATTATGTTATTATTTTTGATTATCTGTATAATTCCCCTAAAAATCATTATATCTTTAATAATTATAATAACTATGAAAATAATTATGAAAAAACAAAAAGAAAAAAATTCCCCAAAGTCGAAAAACCGGCATATTCTAACGAAATATATAGCCTTTTAATGAATCCAAAATGTCGTTTTTTCGAATTCAAAAAAATGTTTGGTAATTATAGGGGAAAATGATGACAAAGATCATATTTTTATTAATATGAATATAATGAACAAAAAATGGAAAAGAGAATTAGTTTTAAATTTCCCAAAAAATATATTGGGGGCAATAAATTTCAATAATAAATAAAATATTGCAATTCCCCAAAGTCAAAAAAGCGGCAAATTTCTACTCCAAAATGCCCTTTTTTATTTCAAAGATGATTTTGGCAAATATTAGAGTAAAAATGATGATAATATCATAAGTGTATATTTGATATAATATGATAAAAGAGAATAATGAAATTTTAAAAAATCGAATTTTAATACTATTTTTTTTTAATAATTGGGTAATTAAAAAAATAACAATAAATAAGATAATAAAATAATAAAGTAATAATAAAATAAAATAATAAAATAGTAATAATAATAGAATTATTATTTTTTATTATTATTTCTATTTTTATCATAATTATTATTATTATTTTTTTGCTTTTTATTATTGCACTGTTGCAAAAAAAATTATAACTGAATAATAAAGATAATAAGGAAATAATGTGACAGTAATTATTACAAAATCGCCCTTCGTTTTTATTGTAAAATTTTGTTTATCATTTGTTTTCGTATAATTACCCCCCCAAAAATATAAACTGTAATAATTATAAAGTGGAAAACAAGCTATTAATTTTTTTTACAAATTGAACATTCGTTTTATTATTATATATATTATTATTATTCTTTAATATTATATTATTTTATCATTATTTCTTTTATTATTTTTTTATTTTACTATTAAAAATTTCCCCCAAAATATATATGGCGGGAAAAATCACAACAATAATGAAAAAATAATGATGATGATGTGATAATTCCAAATGATGAAAAGGGTTTTAATGATATAATGTGAAGTAATATGAAATGATGTAAAAACAAAAATAGTGCAAAACGCGAAATTTAGCGAAATATATATAGCCTTTTAGGTTTACTCAAAATGCCTTTTTTTGATTGAATGATGATTTTTGGAAAATTATTAGGGTAATAATGATGATAAAAGATCATAATTGTGTTAACACAACAAAAGTAAAAATGAGGGAAAAATAGAATTTTAATAAAAAACGTAATTTTTAATACTAATTTTCATAATAACGGAGGAATTCCAGTAATAATAAAAAAAATAATAATAATAAAATAATGAAAGATAATAAAAATAATAGTAAAAATAATAATAATAATAAAAGATAAAATAAAATCATATCATCATCATCTCATCTATCATCATATTTAAAATTTTTATTATTATTATTATTATCATTATTATTACTTTTATGATTAGCATTTTCTGAAAAAAAAAAAATATGAAAATGTAATAAAAAATAATGGAATATAATGATGATAGTAATTTTACAATATCGCCATTATCGTTTACATTATATTATTATTTTTAAATTATTGTTTTACTTTGATTTTCTTATAATTACCCCCGAAACTTTTAAAAAGTAATAATTATAAAAACAATGAAAAAAATCTATTAATAATACAAATTGAACATATAATGTGATATAATGATGTAATAATTGCATAATAGAAATGGTAATAAAGAAATAATGATGACATAATGATGATAATGAGATGATAACATAATGTGTTCATTTATAAAAAAAAAAAAAAAGACAAAAATCCTCGAAAATAAAAACGGGAAAATTTTAGGAAATAGCCCCTTTTTAGTGTTTTCTCCAAATACGTTTTTTCGATTTCAATGTGATTTTGGCAAATTAGAGTAATAATGATGATAAATTTTATTTAAACATGAAAAGTGATGATAAAAAGAGAATAAAGATTTTTATAAAATCATTTATAATAATGTTTTGAAATTTGGGGTAATTGAATAATACAAAATAATGATGATGAAACAATAAAAATAATAGTAATAATAAATAATATTTTTTTTTTTATTATTTTTTATTATTTTATTTCAGCATTGTTTTTAAAAAGAAAATATAACTGAATAAATGGAAATAAAAAAGATAGTAATTATTACAATATCGTTTACTGTTATTTAATAGTTTTTATCATTGTATAATTACCCCCCAAAAAAATTATAATGTAATAATTATAAAAAAAATGAAAATGATGATTAAGAATACTCGCTTTTTGTTATTGTTATTATCATTAATATTATTTTTTCTTTATTTTTTTTATTTTTACTTTAGTATAATTACCAAAAATTATGCGCGGCAATAATTACAATAATAATGTGATAAATAATTTTCAATAATGATAATGATGATAATAATTTCAAAAGATGTAATGATTAAATAATTGCAAAATGAGATAAAGATGATGATGATGAGGGTGTATAAAAAAATAATAATAATTTAAATAATAATAAAAAAAATAATACAACAACAACAAAAAAACAATAATGATTTAAAAAACAAGGTAATAAATTTTTTTTACATAATACATATATATAATATATATTTTATATTAAAATAAAAATATATATATATATATATATATATAATTATCATCTTATGTAAACTTTATTATGCATATAATAAAATTTAAATATATTTTATATATATTTTTATATATATATATATATATATTTTATTTTATATATATAATATTTTTATTACACACACATGATATACATTGAGAATAATTTATACTATATACAAACATCAATATTAGAGTATGTTTTCACACACTACCAAACCCACACATACACACTCACACACACAGCACACACACACACACGCATACCCAAAAACGCACCGCAATATATATAAGTTTTATAACAGTAGTAATTTTTTAGATATATATGTGTGGTGTGTGTTTCTCTCTGTGGGTAGATTTAATTTTTTATGTATATATATTATTATATATATATTATATATAAATATATATAATATATATATATAAATATTTTTTTTTAAAAAAAAGTAAAAAAATAAAATATATAGATAATATATTTTAATAAAATAAATTTTAATTTAAAAAATTATGTATAATATTATATATAATATAAATTAAAAAATATATATATATACTTAATATAAATATATATAGTATATAAAAATATATAATTATATATATATATAATTTTTATAATTAATATATTGATAATATATATATATATTAATAATTATATATATATATATATTTTTTTTATATCAATATTTCATACGATGTCTTTTTTTTATAAAAAAAAATAAAAAAAAAACAAAAATTAAAAAAAAAAAATATTTTATATATATTAATAATTATTTTTTGTTTTTTTTTTGTGTGTGTGGTTGTGGGTTGGGGGGGGGGGCCGGGAGGGGGGGGGGGGGGGGGGGGGGGGGAAAAGGAGGGTTTTGGTTTTTTTTTTAATATATATTTAAAATATATATATATATATTATATAAGTAATTTTTTTTTATTTTTTTTTTTTGTTTTTGTTTTTTTTTTTGGGGTTGGGGGGTTTGGGGGTTTTGGGGGGGCCACCCCATTTTTTTTTTTTTTTTATTATATATATATATATATATATATATATTATATATATATATAAAAATATTTTTTTTTTTTTTTTTTTTTTGGGGGAAAAAAAAAAAAAAAAAAAAACCCAAAAAAAAAAAAAAATATAGAATTTATATACATATATTTATATAATTATATATATTATATATAATATATTATTTAATTTGTTGGTTTTTGTTTTTTTTTTTTTTTATATATTATTTTTTAAAATATAATAATAATATATATATTATAATATATAATATATATTTTTTTTTTTTTTTTTTTTTTTTTTTTTTTTGTTTTTATTTAAATATATATGTATGTTTTTTTATTATATAATTATAATTTTTATATATTAAAAAAATTTTTTTTTTTGTGTGTGTGTTTGTGGGTTGTTTTTTTTTTTTCCGTTTTTTAATTTTTTTTTTTTCCTTTGTTTTTAAAAATTCCCCCCATTCTTTTTTTTCAGTTTTCATTTCCCTTTTTTTCCCCTTTTTCCCCCTTTCCCCTTCCTCCTCTCCTTCCCTTTTCCTCCTTTCCCCCCTTTTTCCCCCCTTTCCCCTTCCTCCTTCCCCCCCTTTTCTTTCCCCCCCCCCTCCCCCCCTTTTGGGTTTTTTTGCCCCATTTCCCCTTATATCTCCAATTCACCCCCTTTCCCCGCAGAGATAAAGGGAAGGGGGATGTGTGTTTGTATTAAAAATATAATATATATAATATATAATTTTATATTATATAGTATATATAATATATATATAAATATATATATTATGTACTATTTTATTTGAAAAACTATATATCATATACGAATTAATTATATATTTATTTATATACACACACTATAATATATATTATATATATATATAATATATATTAATTTTTATAAATATACATATAATATAAATTATAATATATATATATAAATTTTATAAATATATACGATATATGTATATAATACATACATAAAACGTTAAAAATGTATATATATATTATTAATAATATATAATATAATATATAATATATATTATATATATTTATATATAAAATATACATTTCGTACCCGGTATTATAATATATATATATAATATATATATATATATATAATATTATAATTATATAAATATGGGGGGTGTTGTGTGTGTGTGTGTGTGTGGATTTTATAAGGGAAAAATTTTAAAATATTATTTAAAATATAATATATATATATATAAAATTAAAATTTTACACACACACAAACCCCCAAAAAACACAACACACCACCACACACACACACACACACACACACACACACCCACACACAACACACACACAAATATATATATATATATATATATATATATTAAATAAAAATATATAAAAATATACACAAAATATATAATATATATATATATTATATATTAAAATATATATAATATATACAATAATATAGCTACATATATATATACTTATAAGATAAATAAAAAATAAATATTCTATATCTATATCTTATCCTATATCTTTTCTATCTATCTATTCATCTATTATTATTTTAAAAATTTTATTATATTTAAAATTTTTATATAATATATATATATAATTTTATAATTGTTTTTAATTTTTTATTTATGTTTTAATCTAATATATATATATATATGATATATATATATAAATATATAATATATATTAAATTTTATTATTTATTATCTAAATAGAATTAAACATATATTATTTATAAAAAATAATTATAATAATATATATATATAAAATATTATAAAATATATATATATTATATATATAATATATATTATATATTATAATATATATAATAAAATTTTTGGTCAATAAAAAAAATATATATATATAATATAAATTTTTTATTTATATATATATATATATAAAATATATATATATATAATTTTATTTTTAATAAATTTTTTATCATTTATTTGTGTTTTTTGTGTTTTTTGTTTTTTGTTTTTTTTTGTTTGTTTATTTCTTTTTTTTTTTTTTTTGGTTTGTTTGGGGGTTTTTTTTTTGTTGTGTGTGTGTTGTGTGTGTGTTTTTTTTTTTATTATATATATATATATATATATTTTAAATATAATTTTTATATATTTTTAAATATAGATATATATATTATAATAATTTTTTAATTTTATTATATAATATAAAATAATTTTTTTTCTCTATAATATCATACATTCCCCTCCCATTCCCCTCACTACTCTTTTACATTTCATCTCTCCGTTCCCTCCTCTTCCCCGTCCCCTTTCCCCTTTTATTTCATTTCCACCATTCCCCCCTCTTTATTCCCTTTTACTCCCTCTCTCTCTGCGTCGCTGTCTCTCTCCTCTCTCCTTTTTTTCTCCGTCGTGATATAATATATATAGAGATGAGACAAAAGGGAATATTAAAAATTTTTATATAATTTTTATTATATATATATATATAATTATATATATATATATATATATATAAATATTAATATAACAAAAAATAATGATAAGATATAATGTATATATTTTGTGTATGTACACGAAAAAATATATATGAGAGTAACGACCTTAACAACAATGTAAGTGCCCAAAAGTTTTAAAAAAAGAACTAGTCTTAAAAAAACTTGTTTGTATTTTCGAAGAAGGGTGTGCGTCCACCCTCCAAAACCCCTTTAAACTCTGAATTTTTGGAAAAAGCAAAAGTACGATTTTTTTTCTTGCAAAAATTTAAAAGTAATGGTCAGCCTTTGAAAAAATCATATATATATCTATATTTTGCTTGATATTTGGACTATTTTAAAAATTTTTAAAATTTTTTTATAAAATGTACAACAAATTTGGGAATGGAAAAACCTTTCATGCCGACCTGAGTCTGAAAGGCAAAGAAAATCAAAAAAGAAGAAAAAATTCAGCAATGAAACTTCATCATAAAACGATATTGGATATATCAAATGTAGTATGTATTTATAATTTATAAGTACATAAAAAAAAGTTTACATTAAATATGTAACGGCCACACACACACACCACACACAACCTCGGGGGTCGGAGAATCACGACGGAAACTTTTTTTTTTTTAAATTTTTATCAAAAATAAAATCAGTTTTTTTTGCCAAAAAACCTTTTCAAAAATTTTTTTTTTTTTTTTCAAAGCCCAAACCCCTTTTTTTTTGCAGAAATTAAAAAATCTCTTGGTTTTCTTTGGTATTTAAAAAATAAAAAAAATTTGAATTTAAAAACCCTTAAAAAAAAAAAACTTTGTATTATAACATTTTCCTTGTAATCGGAGGCCTTTCTTCCCTGTTGTAGATATTTGTAGAATTACTTAAACCAATCACAGTCATCGTTAGAAACCGATCTCCTGACTCATGGAATATGATACAATACACAAGTATTGCCAGATAAAAATTGTAAAAAAGGTACCATATGGAAGTGTCACGAAGTGCACATACAAACACACACACACACACTCACACACACACACACACACACACACACACACACACACACACATATATATATATATATATATATATATATATATATATATATATATATATAGGTATATAAATTTATTTACTTATATATATTACATACATATATATATATATATATATATATATATATATATATATACATATATATATATATATATATATATATATATATATATATATATATATATATATGAATGTGTATAAACACATTTTCTTGTGTGTGTCTTTGTATGTGTCTGTTTGTTTGTGTGTGTGTGTGTGTTAGTGTGTGTGTGTTTATGTTTATGTATATACACACTGTTATGCCAGTGTGTCTTTGTCTCTGTGCGAAACATGTGTTAACATGAAAAGGATGACCTGGGCATGTGTTAACATGAAAAGGATCCTGGGCAAACATGACGCAACTGGCTGTGAGCGGAGGAGCGGAGGAACAAGCCAAAGGAGACGCGGTTGGGTGCTGCTCCTGTGAAGACCTCGTGTGTGCCCTTGTGACCTGATAAACTTTGTGTTGCCCTGTTATAAGCTGTATCGTGCAGTGTGACATGCTGGTTTCCCCCTGTATTGTGCCTATAGAAAAGTGTACGGGTAAATAACTTGTGTAAATAAAGGAAAGACTGTAATTTTGTGTTTATTTCGTGCCCTGCCTCGCCACTTGGCGTTTCCCCTCGTGGTGTTCTGGGACGCTGTGGTACTCGGTGCCTCTTGGAGCTGTTCAGTGTTCACGACCCTGTGAATAGCACGCCGTGTTGTTGCCTCTTTGCATCAACATAATATATTATCTCCTCAATATCTGATATAATCTTAATAGTTCATACTAGTCATATTTCTCTCACAGATCTTGCTCTTTCAACTTGTATTAATTTGTTTAGACAAATGTAAAGGAAAGTTCACAACTTATTAGAGAATTTACAACTAATTTATTAACTGTAAAGTATTATATATATATAGTAAACATGTAAAGTCAATCACATAAATTTATATGTCAATAATATAACAGCTGAGTTCATTATAATTCAATACAATAATTATACCATATTAAATATCCATCTTTTAACTTTAACAAATAACTTGTCACTTTACTCTAATTGTTAACATACAAACTACATAATATAAATTTAAGCAAGCTGTTATTAATTAACCAATGTCAATGCTTAAAATAGACGTAAGCAGTTAATAAAAGAATTCCTTTCTTCACATACAATGATTGAAATCATAAAAAATATTTGTAAGCAAATTGAAATACAGAAATTAGTGAGAATTATATTTAGGCAAGATGAATTACTTATACCAAGTAATTTAAAATACTAAGTTAATGTCTTTACACAATTACTAACTTAAACTCGAGATTATCTCCATCAAAAGTAAGTGAGTACATTCTGAAATGGACATAAAATGTCTTGTGCTTAATCAAGCAATCATAATACTGAATTAATATTGCTAAGCCGCAATTACTCAAGAAAACTTATTCTAGGAAATACTTATGATACATACAAAACACAAACTTATTCTTACACTCTACCGGAAATTAACAATCATCATCACTGTTAAGTCACACTTCCGTAGAGCTGAGGTCTCGTAAAAGTAAATCATTAATTCCTTACTCTCTATGCAAACTCAATATATCAGTACACTTAGAATTCAAATCTATATGTCTTCAATTTATATCATTCTTCAAATTTGACAATCAAATCTATGATTATTCCATTATTTTAATTATTACTTCTAATGATTTAGTCAATACAATCTTTGGTCCTTTATATAGTCATACATCAATCAAAAAATACTTATAAACTACTTAATACACTTTTTTCCATAGCACATTCCCGTCCACCATGTTCCCCCTTAAACAAGAAACACTTAAATTGCTTTCAATGGGGGTTTACCCACAAATGCCACCAAAGTGACATGGTTTGCAAGGTGCTACCAGGGATGACTTTCAAGACCAACTCCAAACTCCTACTCCTCCTTGGTCTGTCTCGACCCGTCTTTTATCCCCGCTATGGAGCCCTTCCGGTCACGCCTTTGCAGTTATCATGAATGTAATTATAATTTCTCTTCGCTTATTCGAAAACTATCTGCGTCAGGACTTTTCCTATGTCCCAGCAAATTTTAAACACTGTATTTATCACTTTAACTTTTGTCTATCTACCTTCGTGTTATTTTCTTGATACCCGACTTAAAATATTGTGATATTCTAGTGATCGACTCCAACTAGTTGTTTTCGTATTCGTGCTTCTAGAAGCTTCTGTTAGTCATGGCGTGAACCACGCTCCCCAGTTTGACGTCATGGGTCATCTTCCTGTTTACCATCTTTTCATCTGACCATTTTTTCTGGATTTCCCCCTCATCTTCGCCGTATTGTTCTATTTTCTGATGTTGCGACCGGATGGTGCGTCCGCTCTGCCTCGCGTTGTTTACGAATAACGCGTATCTGTCCACGACATTACCCTCCCCTTTGATGAGGCTGCGTCCCTGCAGCCTGAGGGGTGGAGAGGGAGGGCCCAGGAGAAAGGAGGAGATCCATGGCGTCGTCCCTGGACAGGCGTCTGGGAAAGTTGCGGAAGCATCGTCGCGACGTCGCCATTAACGGCAAACCACTCCCAGCACACAGCTCAGATGAGAGAGGACGAAAGAGACTAGTCCTCCCATAACTGCAATGGCCAGTAGGTGCGTAGTGGATTGGTCGTCCTCTAGGGGCTGGATGCGGTGGCATATTCCCGCAGAAGGTCTGTGGCTTCACCTTCACTCCGGGCTTTCACATGAAGGATCTCCAGTTTAGGTGTGGGCGGGGCGGATGCCAGAAAACTGCGGACTGCATCGGGAAGAGTAGAGTTGAGGACGGCTGTATTGTAGGTAACAGCAGCCCCCTGGGTCGTACTCTGGGCAGGAACAACAAAGGTATCACTCCTGGCGGAGCAGGACTCCGGTAGTACAAGAAAACCAGAACCAGTCAGTTGGAGTCGGGTTCGGGTTCCATGTTGACCAGGGCAAGCGACAGACAATTGGAAAGGCTCGGGAGTTACGTATAAAAATGAACCTTCAACAGGAATTAACTGCGGGCAAAAAGTGCGAATCAATACAGAGTCACAATTAGACACGGGGTCTTGTCCAAGAAATCGGGAGGATAGACAGGAACGAGCTGTGGATGAGGAAAAAATAGGACCAATGTCTGTACATACATATAAGTGGTTGTGTTTTACACAGTTAAACATATCAAGGTCAGAGATCTCTAATTTTTTTGTAATAATCTCTAGTGTGGCTAATGGCAAATAAAGGCTTAACATTAGAAAGGAGAGAGAAAAATCCCTCTCCGTGGGAATGGGAATTGGAGTGGTTTTAAACAAGTCAAATATCATCTCGGGGTCCCTTGCAAGTGGAATCTGAATATAGAGGATAACACCATCCTCAACTGATCTAGGAATCACCTTTATCAATCGTACCACAAGGACAGGTATGGGTGGTGCTGGAAAAAGGAGTTCCTTGCCACGGTGATAAATATTCTGTAATAATGCAAGCAATTTATCACGTGGGAGTAAATATGGGTCAAGAGAGCACTTTAATGAAGCAAGAAGTGCTCTTTTCAAGTTGGAAACATGAGTGGACATAGACACAAATGCTGTGTGGACCAAGGACGTAAAATGCACTGTTGCAACTGACTGTCTGAGACTAAAATTATCTTTCTGAATATCTTTCAAAAGAATCTTTATATGATTTAATTAATACAGCTTCCATATTACTTATACTCTCATTTATAATGGAGATATCTTGTGAGTGGGAATCTAATATCTGATTATGGACATTCACTAACTTCGCCTGTTCTATATAACCATTGCGGAGTTTCTCAATCTGTGAGTGAATACGACCAGTACGATGCTGGGTTAAGAGCCATATCTGGAAGGGGAAATTTTTTATACTAAAGGGGTTTTGTCCATTCCCCTTGGGAACTCAGGGACTCGGGATGGGGATCTTAAGGAGTAAGGATGGGAGGGGAATAGGTGGTGCAGGATTGGTGATAGGATTAGGAGCGGAACACCAGGAAGTGCCTCACCGGAGTTTTCACCTGCAGAAATTTGGGTTAGTTCTTTCATTCATGCAATCTCTGTCACTCTCCATACCCATACTATCTTTCTCTTCATCTACATTCTCTAAAACTAAAGCGTCAGCTTCCTCATCAATGTCAATGCCTTCTAAGTCTCTAAGAAGCCATTCTTCCCATGGAACATTATCTTGTTGGCATATGAGAATGTACGATTCATCGGGCAGGGGGTATGGGCGTCCCACATATGGGTTTTCATCAATAAAATTTCACTCTCTGCAACAACTTTACTCGGTCAATGTGCACATTTAAAACCTTACCAGTGTCAAAATTTCCCTTATCTTCAAAATAACGGGATTAATAATCTTTAGCACTCGGTAGGGACCTACATAAAAAGGAGCAAACTTACGTGATTCTCCCGACTTTTTTACATTCTTTATGTACACCCTGTCACCCACAGAAAAAGGGTCTGTTCAACTTCCTTGGTCCTGGTGCATTGGGGAGGGACATTGCAACCTCCCGTTGAACCAAATCAAATACCATGCTGCTGTTGCTAACAACTTCTGTCTATAGTCATCAATTTTATAGTAGCACCTTCCGGGTCTACAAAACTTAATAAAAGGCAGACATGGGTCTCTCAGGAATGTAAGGAAAAATGGGTATCGCCAATAATGCGATGGTAGGCCGTGTTATAGGCCAATAAGGCTAGGGGTAACATCTCATCCCAACATGATGCAACATCATCTACCATGGTACGTAAAATTCTTATCAATGATCCTTAAATCTCTCTGCCATACCATTTGCAGCAGGGTGATAGGGGGTTTTACTGTACTATGCTTTATTCCTAATATGGTTTGAACCCCCTGAAAAACTTCAGCTAAGAATTCCCTCCATTATCACTCAAACAGATTCAGGGGCTCCAAATATAGATAAACTTGTCTAACATATGCTTCAGCAACTTCCTTAGGCACTTTAGTCTTCAATGGAGCTGCATGCCGTACCTTGTAAACTATCGATTACGGTAAGAATGTATCCATGCCCGTGATCACTAACAGGAAAAGGGGACCAATTAGATCAAGGTGAACTCTCTGGAACGGACGAGTTACCTCAGGTACTTTAAAATTGGTGCCTTGGCACATCGTGCCGGTTTGAATTTCAAGAAAACCCTTTACATGACTTCAGAAACTTTTCAACATCTCTCACCATGGATGGCCAATATGCCATTCTCCGAAGGCAGCTAAGTTGCATTCTTTCCACCGTGTCCCGCAATCGGAAGGACAGGGTTTAGCTTAATCACCTTGGGGACAAATGGGGAAAGGGAAATGACTACTGTCAAATCTTATGCGCATATTTATCCTAAAAAGCCTATAGAGAAAAACCCATCTTCTCCTAATCTAAACTGCCCAACTGGAACTGGGGATTTTTTTGGTAAAACCCTCGGAATTACCTCTCAAGTATTCCTTCAACTTTCCCCATTTTACATCTTGTTCTGAGCACAGACAAGCTACGTAAGTTCCATTCTAGAACTTCATCTGCGCTGGTCCCATCATCTAAAGTAACAGCTCCAATAACTTCTTCGTCCAGTCTAATACGAGAGAGCGCATCTGCGACAACATTATCTTTGCCTGTGAGGTAGTAAACTTCAATATCATATTCAGCTACCTGCAATCGCCATCGAGCTACTCGTGTATTGTTGGATTTATTACAAGATTACTTTAGGGTCTATGATCTGTCAAAATCCTTACTTTGTGCCCTAACAGCAGGGGCCCTGTTCACTTTAAGCCCATACACTATTGCAGGGCTTCTCGTTCAAGGGTGCTATAATTTCTTTCTGCCTTATTTAAAAGTCTTGAGAAGAAAGACAAAGGTCTCACCTACCTTGGTCATCCTCCTGTTGCAACACTCCACCAATAGGGGTAATCACTAGCATCAGGGTAAGGGAAAAGGGTCGAGAAAATCAGGAAGAGATAACACAACTTCCCTAGAAATTACATCCTTTTAAACTTCACAAAACTCATCTCGGCTTCATTATTCCAATCAATCAATTGAGAGGGTTTGGTTTTTCTCTTCCCCATCTTGGTTAGCTCATACAAGGGCGAGCCATCTTGCTGAAATTCTCCAAAAAATTTTCGGTAATAAATTTGGGAAGTCCCAAAAAAGACTGTAGTTCTCTCAAGTCTTCGGCCTAGGAAAATCCCTAATTGCCTTAATCTTTTGAGGCTGTGCCTTAATTCCCTTCCTGGCTGACCACATGTCCCAGAAAATCCACTTCCTTTTGGAAAAAACGGCACTTTTTTTAGTTTAAGAGAAAGTTTAGCTTTACTCAACGACGTTACTACTTCTGTTAAGTTTGCTAGATGGCTATCCCAATCATGACCTGTAACCAAGATATCATCAAGGTAACACCATCCTACTTGACCCTATAACCCCAGCAAGTACCTGATTGATATCCGTTGGAAACTAGCAGGAGCATCCTTTAAACCAAAAGGTAGTGACAATACTCATAACGACCCTCAGGGAAGAAGTGAAGGCAGTTTTTCTCACAGGATGCTTCAGTTAATGGAATCTGGTGATAACCTTTACGGGATCTAAAGATGTAAAAAATTTACTTTTTCCCATTTGCGCAAGAACTAAGTCAATATTTGGCAAGGATATGTTCATTTAGTATTTGTTCATTTAATCGCCTAAAATCAAGACAAATCTTTTGGATTCATCTTTCTTTACTACAGGGAAATAAAGGATGGTTATAGGGAGACTTACTGGGTCTTAGACTCCTCTTTTTACAAGATCTCCAATTTTCTCACGGATCTGTTCATGGTATTTCAGGGGTATGGTGTAGGGCCTGGTGTATACCGGCTTACCTTTTGTAATAATTTCATGAAAGAAAATGTTGGAAATAGTAAGTGGGTTTATCTTCTAAAGAGAAAACATTTGGATATTTATATATTAAATCCTTATAGCTTCATATTCCTTACTACCCTTGGAAAGTTTTTTCCACTTCTTTTAAAAGTTTACTATTCTGGTAGTACCGTCATCCAACCTTTCCCCTTTTAAACGGAACCTATCGTATTTCCATCATCTTCTGTGAATGATTGGGTCATCAAAGGTCTGAGGGTACCTACCTTTCCTTTCTGATAAATCCTACAGGGGTCTTTCTGATATTCACATATGGGAGACTTACCTCCTTTTGTCCAGCTGGCACATGTACAATTCCCCAGAAAAATATAGATGCATCTGCATTATCTTCAGAGGGCTCAAATAGATACGATTCCCCACCTTGAAACTTCCTGTCTCTAATTATTGCCTGCTTGGTGCCATAAGAATTAGGAGCTACATCACAGGTCTCTGAAAAAACCACTTCATATGCATTTATATTTCTTTTTTTCCCTGTCTTAGTTGACGTACAGCTCAATAGTCTGTCTTTGTTAATTTTGGGTCTGATGCTTGGGAGACTCTTTTCCCGGTATGGAAGATCTAAATTTCCCCATATAATTATTCTACTTTTTTTCTTCCGACCTGGAGCGAGGGGACTCTCGGTGAGGTTCATTTCTATGGGGATTTCCTTACCCTCAATGGTTACTGTCCAGGGCTAGATGTAATAGTTAATTTGTGGCCTGAGCAAAATCACACCCCAGTAATGCATCTTTCCCTCAAATAAATTTGTAACTATAAATGTAACATCACTAGTAAAACTGCCAAAAGTGATTGTCAAAGTAATCTCACCCCATACTGGGAAAGGGTAAAACCCCCCCCTCCTTGTATTTGAAAAATCGAAGGTTTGATTTTCCAAGCTAGCCCCATTTTTATTATTTTTTCTCGTGACATGACTGATACTCTGGTCCTGTATCTAATCCTACATGGATACTCCAAGAACTTTTCCTTGTTTCACAGTTGAAACAAGATGAATCACCCCCACAGGGTTTACAGTCTCCCAACACGTCAATCCCCTTTTTTCCCGTAACTTACCTTTCTTCCCTTGGTTTGTAGTTATCACCTGGGGAACTACACTTACGGGCAATATGACCTAGTCCTCCACACTTAAAAAAGTCACCTCTTTGTGCCCCTGAGGCCTAAAGTATTACTGCTCCTCACACGATTTAATGCAGAGTTTTTGATCCAGTAGCCGACGGGGAAAATTCTTCCTCTTACCCCCTTTTGCAACTGTCTGGTATTTGGGATTTCTAAAGCAATTTTTAGGCTCATGGTTAGGTACTCGTATCCCACAGAACAAAAAACTCCCTGCTTCACGACCGTTACGAGACTATTTTCCCTTTTTTTTACTATTCCTTGTTTCTCGTCGGTCCCCATCACCCCCAGTCCCTAATTTCTGTACATGGCCCCCTTTTGACTGTGGTGAAGGGTTGTGTTTTTTTTGGAGCTTCCCCCCGTCTCCTTAGCTTCCCCCGGCAACAAATGCGACGCAGGAGGGTATCTTTTCCCCCTCACGTATGCCGAGCAGTCCCAAATGAGATTCAGGGTGATGCTCACAAATGTTAAGGCCTTTTTTAGTATTTTATGTGGGTCCTTGTTTATCCTGAACAGTAACTTCCTTACTAAACCTCTTTGGCTTGCCTTCAAAATGATTTCACTAAATCAGCTAAAGTATAAGTTGCTCGTTCTGGTTCTAATTGATCAAATTTGGGCTCGTAATGTAAGGGACGTATCAGAAAGGACCCTAGGGTTTCTCCTTGCTTACGCCCCTGCACTTTGTAAACTGATCTGCAAAATCATCGGCTGAAATAATCTTAGGAAACATTCCCTTCATATTACTCTTAAATTTATTATAGTCATCTCCTGAAAGTTTATGAGCTAAACGTCCAGCATTCGCTGCTTCCCCAAAACAATATTTCCTTGATAGTGCAATTCTGCCTCCATCAGTCCCAATTTTTATTTCTTGTGGCCTGTCAATTGCATGAAAGAACTCATCAATGTCCCCGCACAAGGCCCGTGTAGTAGATGGATGACTGTACACTCCATCACCCGCAAATCCTATACTTATACTGACTTTGTTTTGGTTATCAATCTCAGATGAGGACAGCTGTTGAGTGAGCAAAGAGGATACCCCCGCTGTTTCCTCCGGTGTGGCCATGGCGCCTCCAGTAGAATGGGATAAGGGGAGAGGGGAAGGTGTATGTGTTCGTGAGGCTGCCGAAACAGAATGGGGAAGTGCCAAATTCTCAAGGTCGGCTAAGGCCGAGGAAAGAAAATTATCTATTATTTCCCCCAAATGGCATTAGTTATTCGATCCCTTACGCTGCCACCAATGTGTTGCCTCTTTGCATCAAAATAATAAAATTATCTCCTCAATATCTGATATAATCTTAATAGTTCATACTAGTCATATTTCTCTCACAGATCTTGCTCTTTCAACTTGTATTAATTTGTTTAGACAAATGTAAAGGAAAGTTCACAACTTATTAGAGAATTTACAACTAATTTATTAACTGTAAAGTATTATATATATAGTAAACATGTAAAGTCAATCACATAAATTTATATGTCAATAATATAACAGCTGAGTTCATTCTAATTCAATACAATAATTATACCATATTAAATATCCATCTTTTAACTTTAACAAATAACTTGTCACTTTACTCTAAATTTTTAACATACAAACTAACATAATATAAATTTAAGCAAGCTGTTATTAATTAACCAATGTCAAGCTTTTAAAAAAGACGTAAGCAGTTAATAAAAGAATTCCTTTCTTCACATACAATGATTGAAATCATAAAAATATTTTTAAACAAATTGAAATACAGAAATTAGTGAGAATTATATTTAGGCAAGATGAATTACTTATACCAAGTAATTTTAAAAACTAAGTTAATGTCTTTACACAATTACTAACTTAAACTCGAGATTATCTCCATCAAAAGTTAAGTGAGTACATTCTGAAATGGACATAAATGTCTTGTGCTTAACAAGCAATCATAATACTGAATTATATTTCTAAACCGCAATTAACTCAAGCAAACTTATTCTAGGAAATACTTAATGATTACATACAAAACACAAACTTATTCTTACACTCTACCGGAAATTAACAATCATCATCACTGTTAAGTTTACACTTCCGTAGAGCTGAGATCTCGTAAAAGTAAATCATTAATTCCTTACTCTCTATGCTAAATCCAATATATCAGTAAAAACTTAGAATTCAAATCTATATGTCTTCAATTATATCATTCTTCAAACTTGACAATCAAATCTATGATTATTCCATTATATAATTATTACTTCTAAACTGAACTTAGTCAGATACAATCTTTGGGGCCTTTATATAGTCATACATCAATCAAGAAATACTTATAAAATACTTAATACACATTTTCCATAGCACATTCCCGTCCACCATGTTTCCCCCTTAAAAAAGAAACACTTAAATTGCTTCAATAGGGCTTACCCACAAATGCCACCAAAGTGACATGGCTGCAAGGTGCTACCAGGATGACTTTCAAGACCACTCCAAACTCCCACTCCTCCGTTGGTCTGTCTCGACCCGTCTTTTATCCCCGCTATGGGAGCCCTTCCGGCCACGCCCTTAGCAGTTATCATGAATGTAATTATAATTTCTCTTCACTTATTCGAAAACTATCTGCGTCAGGACTTTCCTATGTCCCACAAATTTCAACACGTATTTATCACTTTAACTTTTGTCTATCTACCTTCTGTGTTATTTTCTTGATACCCGACTTGAATATTGTGATATATCTAGTGATCGACTCCAACTAGTTGTTTTCGTATTCGTGGCTTCTAGAAGCTTCTGTTAGTCATGGCGTGAACCACGCTCTCAGTTTGACGTCATGGGTCATCTTCCTGTTTTACCATTTTTCATCTGACCATTTTTTTCTGGATTTCGCCCTCATCTTCGCCGTATTGTTCTATTTTCTGATGTTGCGACTGGATGGTGCGTCCGCTCTGCCTCGCGTTGTTTACGAATAACGCGTATCTGTCCACGACAGCCGTCTGCCTAGCCTGCCTTGTGTTGGTGGCAGAGAGATGAGGCGGCCGGCGTAACAAATGGTGTCAGGAGTGGGATTTGTGATATTTGATCAGTGAGATCGCCGATTTATCATGTCGTCCAAAGATGGCGGCAGCCATGAGAGAGAGGGGGCTATGACTGAGGCAGGCATGAGTGAGGTGAAGCCGAGCCAGATGACTGATCACTGCTATGCTGGCCAGTATGAGGGAGGAAATGGCACAAAGGGCAGAAGAGCAGGCACAGAGGGCACGCGAGCAGGCACACCATCTCGTCGAGATGCAGGCAAAGAAGGCAGAGGAACAGTTCTGCCAACTTGTTGAGGTGCTACAGACAATCTTGAATCTGTGAAGATGGAAGGAACTCAGCAGTACACCGACAAGGCCTGCAACAGCAAAAAGAGTAACTGATGGAGGAGGTGCAGACTCTGAAGGGGAGGTTCAGGGCCTGAGGGAGGAAGTGAAGGGGGAAAAGGCGGCGTCAAGAGGTAGTACCGTTGCAAGCAGAGAAGGCAAAACGAGGTTCTGGAAAACAGATGCCAGAGTTGTCAGTTTTGCTGAGGTCTGCCTGGGGTCCGTGGCAGGAAATCCCCGGGCCTCGCAGCGTTGTGTCGGAGCCAGTGGTCGCTGCAGAAGGCTGGGGACCCATCGGAACCACTCCCTTGGGTATAGGTGGCGGCAAACTCGGACCCGGTCACCCGCCTCGTTGCCTCCCTCACTCCCTTCCTCCCCCCCGGGTGTGTTAGTTCACTGCACGCGTTCTCCACCCTGCAGCCCCTCAGCCCCCAGACATTCTGTGAGGCGTAAGCCAGTGAGTACGACGGGAAGGTGGCCTGGGAGGCATATGTCGCCAATTTGAAATGCTGGCATCTGCCCAGGGCTGGAGCCAGGAATAGAAGGCCCGCAGCTGGGAACAGCGCTAAGGGGCCCCGGGGTGGAAGTGTTAGGGCATCTCCCGGGCATCCCAACAGGCCTCTTACACCAGCGTGGCGGAGGCTTTGAAACCCGTTTCGGGCACCACCACCAGGCCGAGGTATATCGGGCCACTTGAAGAAGCGGACTCGTGAGCATGGCGGGGACACTTTTCCCAGCTGGCGCAGGATGTGGAGGCGCTGGTAAGGAGGTCGTACCCTGCGGTGCGGAGAGATGATCGTGGTCCTGGCCCGCGATTTCTTTATTAACGCTTTGCGGGACCAGCAGCTGCAAATCTACGTCAAGCAGGGGGACCCCTGAGGACCCGCAGGTGGCGCTGGCGAGGGCCTTCGAGTCGAGGCCTTCTGACGGCAACCAGTGGCCTAGGCCAGCTGCTCAGCCCCGCCATGACCTCCGGGGCCGGAAGGCGAAAGTGAGACGGTAGCATTGAGGAAGGTGAGCCTGAGCACTTTCAAGCTTGTGTTGGGGCTGGGAGAGGGAGGGCACAGACGTAGTCAGTGTCTCATATTATATTATTATTATTATTATTATCACTATTATTATTTTTATTATTTTATTATTATTATTATTATTATTATTATTATTATCATTATTATTATTATTATTATTATTACTATTATTCTAATTATTAGTATTATTGCCAAAATACATATAACTGTAATAACAATAATAATAACAATAAGTATAATAATACTAATGCTAGTCGTTTTAATATTGTTATTAATATTATTAGTTATTATGATCATTATTATTATTTGTACTGGTAGTATAAATTTCAAAAATAAATTTTTAAAAACAGTAATAATTACAGTAATAACGATAATGATATAAATAAATTTTTATAAAATCGTTATTATTGTTATTACTATTATTATTGTTGAGGTTATTAGTATTATTGCAAAATATATTATAAATCCAATAATTGCAATAATAATGATAACAATTGCAATAATGATGATAATAATGCAATAATGATGATAATGAAAGATGATAACGATAATAATGATGATAATCATGATAATGATGATGATAATAACAGGCATTGTTCCATATATAATATAAAAAGGTAAAAGAAAAAAAATCCCAAAAGTCGAATAAGCGGCAAAATCTAGCGAAATATAGCCCTTTTTAGAGTATACTCCAAAATGACGTTTTTTTTTCGATTTCTTTTATGATTTCGGCAATTTTTAGAGTAATAATAATAATAATTACCAGAATTGTATTAATCATGACAAAAAATGAGATAAAATGAGAAAAAAGAGAATTTTGAAAAACATTTCAATATTATTAATATTATTATTTTATCATTTTATTTTTTTTTTATTTTTTTATTTTATTTTATTATTATTTCATTATTACATTAATCTTATTATTTTTTTATTATTTATTATATTATTTTTATTGTTATTATTATTTATTATATTTTATATTATTTTGATTATTATACTTTCCCCAAAAAATATTTTTATAACTGTAATAATAACAATAATAATAAAATAAAAAGTATAATAATAATGCTAGTCTTATAATATTTTTTTTAAAATTTTTTTTGTATTATTATCATTTTTATTTTTTTGTACGGGTAGTATAATTAAAAAATTTTAAAATTATTATAAAAAAAATTTACATAACAACAAACTAAATTAGAAAATGATATAAATTTATTAAAAAATCGTTATATTGGGTTTTATCTTAATTATTTTATTATTCCAAAAAAAATATTTTAAACTGTAATAATAATAATAATAATAAAAAAAATAATAAAATAAAAAAAAGAAAATGATAAAAATGCTAGCGTTATAAATTTTTATTAATATTATTATTGTAATTATTACTTATTATTATTTGTACTGGTAGTATAATTGCAAAAAAAATTTTTTAAACAGAAAAATCAGAAAATAACGAATAAATAAGTAATGAATAAAAAATTTAATTAAAATTGTTTTATTTTTATTTTTATTGTTAATATTATTATTGGTGGTTTTTAGTATATTGTAAAAATTTAATTAAAACCCAAATAATTGAAATAATAATGAAAACAATTGCAATAAGATGATAAAATTGCAAAAAGATGATAATGAGATATAGATAATAATGACGATAATCATGATAATGATGATGTAATAACGGGAAATTTGGGTCCATATTTAAAAAAGGTAAAAGAAAAAAATCCCAAAAGTCAAAAAAAGCGGAAAATCTTAGCGAAATATACCCCTTTGAGAGTAACCCCAAAATGATTTTTTTTGATTTTTTTTGATGTTTTTGGGCAATTATAGGGTAATAATGATAAAATTTACCAGAATTGTTTTAAATGACAATAAGATATAAAAGGAGATAAAGAGAATTTTGTAACTTTTGAAATTGTTAATATATTGTATTATCTTATTTTATTTTTTTAAATATTATTATTATTTTATTTTTAAAATTTATTTTTATCATTATTATTTTTATTATTTTTTATTATTATTATATTATTTTAAATTTTTAGTATTATTGCCAAATAGCCCTTCCCCTCCCGATAGGTCAAGGCTTTGGTTGGGTCTATGAAGGCTATGTAGGGGGGGCTTGTTTTTTCTCGATTTCCCTGAATTTGACAAAGGAAAACGCATGTCCGTTGTAGAGCGTAGTTTGGAAAAACCGCACGTAATCGGGTAAACACGCCCAGCAAGTTTCGGGGGGCACAAAAACAGGTTTTGTAGTTTTTTCCCATTCTCAGGGAGAATCCCTCTGTAGTTGTTACGTTTCCGTCACCCTTTTTCGGCAGCATTTGATAGATCTGGCCGAGTGCCACGGACCAGGTATTTTGCCGCTACTAACTGTCAGTTGTTTTGGGGAAATTTTCAGAAAGGGTTGGTTCAGCTTTAAATTTTCCTACATAATGAGCAGATGTCAGTGGCAAAAACGAGGCGGCGATGTGTTTTTTGGAGTAAGCCTGAGTAGTGGACCCCCCCTGTTATTTTTTTCCCATTGTCCGTATCACCCCCCACTGTGGTCTTGAGTTGGTTTTTTTGCTCTGTGTTGGCCCTAGCCTGCAGCTGTATGGAGGCCGACTTTTGCCAGTTTTCTTGACACAACGCGCATTGTTGCATTTTTTTTTATGCTCTGAATGCTTGCGGGATTTTTTACCAGGGGGCGCTTGTTCAGAAAGGGCAGCCCGTATAAATGGGGGGGGGACATCTGCGGGATTGACATCGAACTAGCTTTGTTCTTCGAGGCTTTTTCCCCAAAATCTAAAGGTGTTTTTAAAGGCCTCCCTGAGGCAGAGCAGCATGGTTTTTCGACAACGGCTTTTGGGGGGTTTTGGCAAATCCTAATTTCCCCGGGAACTGCATGCGGGTGGATTGAGCAGGTTGCTTTTCTTTTTGGAGCTGTAGATTTTCTTGGATGGAGCCTGTTTGCTGCAGCGAGAGAGTGGTCAGTGTGCAGTCTGTGCTGTGCGGATGGTGCACAAACTTTATGTTGGGGCATCGATCAGTGTGTCCCGCTGATACCAATGCTTTGAGCGGGGTGACGCCATAAACACCTTGTGTTGTGGCTTTACCTTAAAAGTAGGGTATCACGCAGAGGCCCTGTGGGGCAGAATCCAACAGGCCTACCCCTTTTCGTTGATCTTGCCAAATCCAAAATCCAAAACAGGAAGGCCAGAGTCGTGATCGGGGACCCCCTCGAGCATTGAAGTCTCCCCGGATATAGTTTTCCTTGGGGGGATTTCTTGATGACGTTGCTTGATTTGAATAAAACTGTAATTTTTTTGCGTGGATGTTAAAGTGGAGCGTGGCGCTGAAAAAAGCGACAAAGCCTTGGGGTATGGAGGCGGGTTGTCACAGGGGTTTTATCCCCTTGTTTTTTGGGTTTAACCCTTTTCAGCCGGGAAGGTTTGGGATCGAGTTTCCTTCCGAAAGGGTTTGGGGGCAGGTTTTCCTTCCCTAGGTGGTTTCCTTACTGGGCTGACAGTCCCATATACCTGATAAAAAAAAAAAAAAAAAAAAAAAAAAAAAAAAAATATATATATAATTATTTATATAATATATATATATTAATATGTAAATAAATATATTAATATAATATCTATAAAAAATATTATGTGTGTGTGTGTGTGTGTGTGCTGATGATTTAACGAGTAAAGGGAGGGTCCCCAGTTCCTTTCCCCGGGAGTGCTTTTTTTACCTTTTTGTAATCTTTTTCTATTTATCTGGGCTTGGGGCCCCACGACTTGGGGTGGCCCCACCCAGTGGCTAAATGGCCGAAGTAAAGTTCCCTTTCCCCAAAGGGAAATCATCGTATTTGGTTTCCATTTTCCTAAATTATTAAATAGCGTGCGTTGGCTGGATGAACCCCCAAATCGCATGCGGCGATTTGGGTGTGCACTTCACTGCTCTTGGCGCAGTGAAAAATCATGGAACATTTCAAAAAACGAGTAACCGACAGATAAAGACAAGAAAAGGGGGAAGAAAGAAGGGGAAAGATAAAGAGAGTAAGAGGAAAGAGAGAAAGAAGAGAGAAGAAAAGAAAGAGAAAGGGGGGAGAATACAAAGAGAGAAACGACAACAGACAGAGAAGTAAAAAAGAGTTTAATTTAAAATTTTAGTTTCAACCACATGTTATAACGGGAATTTTGGGTGATATGCTAATTTATTTGCTTTTAAATGACCCGGTGTCAAGGAAAGGTGGATTACCATCCCCTGGCGGTGAAGGGTTGAATGCAGGTCAGCAAGACTGCTAACGAGATCCTACCCCTGCACCACACAGCACACCACGCACGCACGCACGCCCCCACACCACACACACACAAAAACACACACAAACACACACCACCACACACACACACACACACACACACACAACACACAACACCACACACACACACAACACCCACAAACAAAACACACACCCATACACACACACACACCACACACACAACCCACACATGCAAACAACGTTAACTCAGACTACACTTAAGACTCGCATTACAAATACAACAGTAACTTTAACCATATGCACACAAATTCACACAAAATTCAGATCACACACTTATATGCGCACAAAACACCCCAGACACAAGCACAAGCACACGCAATATAACACAATATAAAAAAATTCGCATACATATATAGCACACCCCCACACACACATGCACAACAAGTAGCACGCACATGCGACATAACAACAACATATACAACCGCTAACACACCGCACACACAAAAAAGCACATACCACACCCCACTATCCTCACAAGAAAAACATACACTAATAAAATTTCCACATATGCATACTCACATGCACATCACACCATGCAGGCGCACATTTTAAAAAAAAAACACACACCCACCCCACACCATGCCCCATACATACACATAGAAAAAATTTCACTTAAAAAAAGCTAACCTTTTCGGGAATGTATAAGCACACCCCCCCCCACACACACACAACCCAAAAACACACAACACACAACAAAAACACACACACACAGCACCATACACTCACAGCACAAATGAAAAAACAACACCGGGATACAAAAACACACATGTCCCGGTTCCCCCGCGCTTCATTTTAAAAGTATGTCATTTTTAGCAATTTTTGGATGCATTACATTTACCAACAAGAAAACAATGCACAGAGGTCGCCGCCATCATGGGACTCGGAATCCCGACCCTTAGACATTTTTATAATCTTAAATGTGGTGATTTGGTTGCGTTTGGGAGGCTTCTTTCAGTGTTCAAGAATTTTAGCTTTGCATTACCTAATGTATGTTTTTATTCAAACACTTTAGATATATATTCCAAAAAGTTTTCAGATATCAATTTAGCCTTTTAATTGTTAAGATTAAGTTTTTAGTTTCAGACTTTCATGCTTTAAGATCGCTACTTCTTACCGTTTTGAAGTTCACAATCATTTTAAATATTTTTCTTTAGTTTTTGTTTTCTCTTAGCAATTCAGTAGTTATGTTGATTTTATTGACTATAAAAAGAAAAAGTAAAATATGATTTAGTTATATATTCATACACACACTCGCGCGCGCGATATATATCATATATATATATATATTATATATTATTATATATATATATATATATATATATATATATATATATATATATATATATAATCATGGCATATATACACTACTAGACATGAACTACATTGGACAAATGAAAAAGATGGACAAATACATGCACAGACAAATGAAGAAAACATGCACACACAAAGGACGAACGCATGTGCAACGCGAAAACTTATTTTTTGACATTACACACCATACAGTAAACACTATAGGCATCCTTTGTGTACGTCAATAAAGTTAATAGCATATTCAGGTGCAATCCATTTCCACCATATATGCAAAACACACCTGCCAGTGTGATTATCAGTAAATATATATATTATATATATATATATATATATATATATATATACTATAATATATATATATACTATATATATATATATATATATACACATATATATACATATATATATATATATATATATATATATATATATATATATATATATATATACTTATAAACACACACACCACACACAACATACCACACCACACACAACACACACACACACACACACACACACACAACCACACACACCATATATATAAATATATATATATATATATATATATATATATATATATATATATATATATTATATTATATATATATATATATAATATATATATATATATATATATTAAATATATATATATATATATATATATATAAACTTACACACAAATATATATATGTATATATATACATATTATTTTTTTTAACGGTAGTTCATGGTTGAGCCGCCGTGGTCACAGCATGATGTTTAATTGTAGTTGTCATGTTGTGATGCTCTTGGAGTGAGTACGTGGTAGGGTCCCCAGTTCCTTTCCACGGGAGAGTGCCGGTGTTACCTTTAGGTAATCATTCTCTCTATTTATCCAGGCTTGGACCGGCATTGACTTGGGCTAGCTTGCCCCCAGTGGCTAGGTAGGCAATCGAGCTGAAGTTTCCTTGCCCAAGGGAACAACGCGCCGGCCGGGCCGGTGACTCCAGAAACCCTCGAACTCAGATTGCCGTCTTGAGTCGAATGCTCTAAACCACTCGGCCCCGCGCCTTATATATAATATATATAAAGGTGTATATAGTATATATACATTATATAGATATACATATACATTTATATACTTATACCACACACACACACACAACACACACACACACACAAACGACACACACCACACACGCACACCACACACTATACCACACACACACATTTAAATACTTGTATACATATATACATACACGATTTACACACACACCCACACACACACCCACAGAACAACACACACAAAAAATTGTATGCTATAAATGTGTGTGTATGTATATATATATATAATATAATATATATATATATATATATATATATATATATTATATACATTCATATACTTATAATTACACTTACACACACACACACACACACACAAAACACACACTGTATAGACTTATATCATAAATACATTTTTTATACATACACACACACACACATATCATTTTAATGTATATTAATTGTGTATATATATATATTTATTATATTTATATGCTTATACTTCACTCAACACAACCACACACAAACCACCAACACACACAAGTCACACACACACACACACACACACACACCACACACACACAAGTCACACACACACCACCTGACGCTGTCAAGACGGACGTTCAAGTCGGCGCTCTGGTCAGCCAAGGCAGCTTTGGCCTTATCGTTTTTTTACTGCTCCGGAATTTTCAGATTTCACTTAGGCTAGTACAGTGCTGTGCAGTGTTTTTTTCAGTGAATTTTCATAGTGTCGGTGTCCTTTCCTATGAACTGAGCTTTATTAGTGCGATTCTCGGCCCCCACCTCTGCCTCGCCCCCTTCCCGCTTTCTCTGGAGTTGTGTTCCCGCTGATTTAAGTAATGGGTGCTTCTTCGGTACAAGCATAAAAAAATTATATTTCTCTTAAAAACAATTGTGGTTTACCACAACAGTGAAGTGATACACATATTAAAGAATTTTATACATTTTTTCATGCCCGGGGCCGCAAAGGAGGCAGTCACACTCAACGGCGCATTCCCATACTCGCCTGGCTAGGACATGGCAAAATAAGGCCCAACCAGCCTAACCTACCGACATTTTGAAGTTTCCCCGACTCTCTAGTACAGTTTCCCAAAGTTCCTCCTGTCTAATGTCACATCCCGCAACAACAAAATAGACGAGCTGCACACCTATCATCACTTCTGATCACGGGAATTGTGCCCTCACAGAGCCATGGCAAATCCAGGCGGATACCATTCATAACCTGGCTCCAGCATCTTCATCGCCTCTTGCAAACAACAAACGTGGGAGCGAGGGTCCATACTGTTGTCTCCGAATGACCTCTCGCCCAACCACCTTGGACGGGAAGTTCCGTGACCTGGAAGTGTTGTGGGTGCGGGTCACCCTACCTCACCACCCTTCGCCTCGCCGCGTCCCTCACTGCTGTGTGATTTACTACCCCCCAAAAGCCCCCACCACACACTGCTACTCCCCACCTGACCATCACCACTGACCTTCTAGCGCGTGCGATTACCGTCAGGCAAGATTTTAATGAAATAGACACCTTCGACTTGCAAATGAGGTCCATGCTGTCAACAGAGTAGTAAAACTTTCCCACTTATGAACACGAACCCTGGCTTTGAACTTACTGATTTACATGACTGGTACCAGCCTCCTCTACCGCATTCTCCTGGTCGGCACGCAGCAGACCTTATCAGTGTTATGGCTGCCTTCGCCCACCGTCTCTCAGCCAGTAGCAAAGACCCAGACCATGAATATAGGCCACTTCACACAGTCCTTCATCATACAGTTTGGGCAGTGGATTACCCAACACCCGTGGACTGACGTTCTTCACCGCTGTTTGATGTGGGACAAGTGGCACTACTATCTCTCGACAGTCACTACGGCTTTTCACCACTTCCTTTCCGGAAAAAGTCACTCAGTACACACCCATCGGACTGCCTTGGATCATTCAAACAGAGAATCAAGCCTTCCACTCGCACAACATCACCGCCTACAAATCATTTCCGCAACACAGTCCATCAGGGAAATAACAAAAGCAGACATCCTTCTACCACAACAAACTACAACACCTGCAGCCACAGCCAATGGTACTGAAAAGTCCGGGAGTCTGTGCGGCCCTTGCAGATCGGCCTGTAACGTTTCCATGCACAGCAACCTTACCCCCAGTGAAGCAGCAAAGGCTCTCATGACGCATTTTCGCCTCAACTTTGTCAGCAGCTACCCCCCTGGACACCACCCGCCTCCCCGCCTATCTGCTCGGCCAGCTCACTTGCTCCCACAGTCAGTCAGTCCCAGGTTGCTTCAGAAGCTGGGAAGACTCCGCGTCAAGAGAGCCACCACTACCCCTTGACCCCTGCCAATGCGCCTCATCAAGGGAGTTCGCAGTGGAACTTGCCACTCCTCTTACTTCCTTATAACGCCGCATTGCAACAGTCTAAGTGCCCATCACAATGGAAGAACCGCATTTGTCACCGCCATCAGGAAAACCCCAAGCCCGCCTCATTCGGCTACCTACAACTACGACCCTCGCCATTACTCCGTTGCCCACCTGCTGTTGTGAAAGCTTGTGTCGACGAACTGGGCTTACAGGACCCCTCGCGGCCCAGCATTACACCGGCTAGTTCGGCAGAACATGCGCTCCTCTTTCCACCACACACTGCCTCGTCAGCTTCCTCCGACTTACGCCACTCCACCTCACCTCGACAGCGCAAAGCCTCCGTCACCCTGCATCTTCTAGACTTCAAGAAAGCTTTCGACCTGGTGGACCACACTACGGTCCATCTCAAAGCAGCAGCTTCCATGGTCATCAGGGAGTGCCTTTATCCCTGGCCTGCCAAGACTTTCTCTCCAACAGGCAACAGGCGGTGCTCAGCAGGGTCAAGTCTCCAGCCTTCTGCCACTCAACCGTTGCGGAGTCCACAGAGGCTAAAATGGGCCCCCTATGCTTCCCTAGTCATGATTAACGATTGCTCCCTCCTCCGATACCGACATCGTTGTAAATACGTGGATGAACGACCATCGCCGCCGCCATTATAATTCCTGCCTGAACCACCGCCATCCGCCACCTCGACAACCTCCTCTCTTGGACCCCGCCAAATCACGTCACCATCAATCGCCAGAAGTCGTTTTTGATTGCAGTTCGACTTCTTCCACCAACCCGCCCCTCGCCTCCTCACGCTGGAACAACCATCCGCATCGACGTAGTCCGTTCCACCAAGCTGCTCGGCGTCCACCATCGACGATAAGCTCTCCCCGGACGCAGCACTCAGAGACTCATGAGGTCTGCCTCGTACAGACTTCACATCTGCTCGCCTCAAGTCCCTTGGCGGTCACATTCCTTCCCACGGGCTTCAGAAATATCCACCAGATATTCATCCCTGCCTAATTGACCTACGCCTCCCCCGCCTGGTCCCCCTCCCTCACCGCACCCAGCTGTTACAACTGAGAGGGTGCGACAAAGGGCATCCAAGCTCATTCTCGGCCCTGCTACACCTGCTATGCCGCGCCTGGCTGCCCTAGGCTCACCTCCCTCGCCACTCCCTACCTCAACCTTCACTGCGCAGTTTGGTCTAAATTGTGTGCCATCCACTCCCCGTGACCTGCTACCCCCCGACGCGCCGCCCAAGAGAGTCTACCCAGATATACACCAATGGGCGAGTAGACCTAACCTTGTTTGTAGTGGTTTGCACCAATGACCTATCTGTCGAATGGACAAGAGTAATATAGCTTTTGACTGGCTCGGATCAGACGTGGGAAAATGTAAAACTTGGACAACAGAGTACTGTGTTAGTGTAGGCGTGTCTTACCATAGAAATATGTTTCTTGACAAGACACTAACCAATGAAGAAATGTGTATGGAAAGAGAACCATGAAAGAGAGAAAGATATACGCGGAGGCGAGCGACAGAATGTGTGACGAAAAGTCGTAGTCCTCAAGCAGACCCCACACTAGGTGCATCTGAAACCTGTTACCGGTGAGTTACTCTCGAACAATTATTGCACGGATCTCCCAAGTTTTAAACTTAGAAAATTCTAGAACCCAAGATTAAGCAATATTAAATAAGTCAATAATAATGACGTGAAAACAATCTTATCAGTTTTCTCTTGTATTAATTAAAACCCAAGTATTGGAGACCTGACACCTCCTCAAGGTCAGTGGTGCAGTTTACCATTAATTGTGGAAGTTAATATTAGATAAAACATAGTAAGCCTAAGACCGCTCGGAAACACCACAGTGGTGGCACCTTCGGCGGGGGGATCGCTCCACGAACATTTCACGCGTTGGTTAAAGTATAAAATTATACTTAAATACTTGAATTTAATCGAGTATTACAAATTATTGTAATTAAAATACATTCGATGTTACCTACTTTGGAGATTTGTTTATTCTGGTTATGGATATATAAATTAATTTAGTCGTGAATTGATGGAAAATATTGAATATATAAAATGTTTATGCCTTTTTGAACATACAAGTCATGAAACATATCTTGAAGTCATGAAACATATACTGAAGTCATGTAATATATCTTAAATTTTCATGAAAATATTTACAATCATGAAGCAATATTGTTCTATATTAGTTTAAAAGTATTTTACTCATGATTGCATGATATATTTTTATAATGTTTGCATGGTATATGGTATGGAGTGCTCATAACAAGGGAACTATAAGCATAAATTTGTGCGTACTAGATGTAAAATATTTTTCATTTAATATAAGAATCGTTGGCGAAATCAGTGATATATTTTTTTTTAAATTTATTGATTGATGTTAGTCAACCGTTGGGCGATTCCCGTTAGGGTTAATACTGCGAAGAGGTTGGTAGAGCAGAAAAAAAAAAATAATTAATTATTAATTAATTAATCATAAAAAATATGAATTTATCAAAAAAGTCCACTAGTGTGTAACCTTTGTCTACGCTATGTGAAAAAGTGGCTCAGCTCATTGCTTATATTATAAGAAAGCAAAAATAAAAAATAAAAAGTCCACTATGTGTAGCTTTGTCTACGCTAGTGTGAAAAAATAAAAGTGCTCAGCTCAATTGCTTCTATTAATTAAATAAAGCAAAAATAAGAAAGATCAAAAGTCCACTATGGTATGGTAGCTTCGTCCTCCCTAGTGTGAAAAAAGTGCTCAGCAAATTGCTTACATTAATAATGAACAAGATAAACCAGTGTGAAATAACTAAGTCTGTTAGTGGGGAATCTTGCTCCACTGTAGTGACCAAAAAATATGCTCATAATATTATATATGCTAAAAATTAATGCATAAATAAATAATAACATAAAATAAACTTTAACATCGCTAGTTGAAAATTTTGTGTGTCCACTAGTATGGTTAAATTATACTCAATTCTGTCACACTACAATGAGGTTCCACCTGTCATTAATTAATAACAAAGGTGATGCAAAATAAAGCACTACTTTCTTGATTAGAGGTCCAAGCGACAGAAGTAGATAGCTTTATATTCAGTGTGGAATACAAATAGATATGGTTACACATTATAATCATAGTAATGAATATGACCATATTACCTTAAAGTGAACTGACTTAACCAACAAAAAAAATACAATAGTACTGAATTTGTACACTTAAGTGAATCAGTAGATAAATAGTCCCGTAAATTAATGAACAATTGACTGTTGACGGAACTTGACGTGTTTATAAAAGGTACGGAAGTCAAAGGGTCCATTACCCGTTAAATAGAGGTATCATAGAATCCAAACCTCAGATCACGCTGGGCAAGGAAAGAAAGGGTTTCATGTCCGCCGCCGTGAGAGCCAGGGGAGCACTCCCTCAGAGAACATATGACAAATATGACCTGCCCGAGATGTTTTACAGAGAATTGGAGAGGAAGGAGTGGACGATTAGAAATGCTTTTTGATATCGTATTTTGTTTCGGAGCGTAATTTGACCAAATATCCTTCAGTGCTCAGACAAGTGTGTCCTTGACGCGGGAAGCTGGCTTGCTAATTATAGAGGCCAGATGCACGCGATCTGAGTGGACTGATAAGGGTTAATAAATGTTGGTAGTTTAAATACCACTAGATAGCGCGGCAGCAGCAGCACAGTTGTGTACTACTCAATCCAAGGAACTCGGATAGCATTTAAGGAAACTTTCCTGAAATATTTTCAAAATCTTCTTAAGAGGATGTTACTTGACAGAGTTAGAGACACAAAGATCCGCTAGGGGTAGAACTTAGAGATTACAATTGAGATTGCAGGTTCTTGTTGCAAAGGCAATGTCAATAGATCCAACAAAGGAACCTCTATTGCGCTATCTGGCAGAGGCGTTTTGTAAAAATTTTTCCACCGCCTTTTGCCCAGAGATTATCTGATTCCTCATATGTTAGCATGGGGAGCTTTTAGCACAGATTGGAGTACATGAAACAACACCCAGAGGCTAAATTAGTTTTGAGGAACAAGTGAATAATAAAAAGTATGGTCGTGTTAATGCCTGCCTCAAGGACACCGAAAGCCATCGGCACTGAATACAATAACCAAAGTAAAAATGAATATGCACCCACACACAGGGTCTGATGCAACATCAGAGTGTCCCCAGCCTTCTACGATCCTCCTTCAGAGAATTCTTCATAAACAGGACATTACCTTTCTGTACGTTTTGCAGCAAACTGGTCATGACATAGATACTGGTTTTATCGATTCCAGGGACCAGCCTCCAGGACCTCTCGAAAACAATGCTAACAATAGTGACTGTAACTGTTGAATACTAATATGCAAAGAAAACTTACCATTCACATTCAAATTGAAATGCAGCTAGGTCTTACAATAATACCCAATAAACGACCCACTTGAACCCTAGGAGAAAGTAAACAAGTCAGAAAATCAGTCGGAAACGGAAACCGACCAGCAAAAAACAAAGTGACATGAACTACAACCTTAGTGTCATCAGGTAGCCAAAATCAAGACTTAATTAGTACAAGTTGCCAGTTCACAAAATTTAATGGTAAAAGGATTGATAGTTGTAAATGTAGTTAGTAGAGGGCAGCGAAAGAAGAGTATTGTTTGATACTGGTGCCGAAGTATCCTTAGTGCATGAATCCGTATTGCCAAGCTTCGAAAACAGGGACTATACAAAGACTAACGTGAGGTGTCCGTCTAGCTGAGATGGGTCTATGTTACAACATCAATGATTGTTCCACTAACAATGTGGTTAGCTAAATTCCTTTGGACTCATCATTGCTTTGTATTAAGGATGTGATCTACCTACTAGATATTATTGGTTCAGATTTATTCTTTCCCATGTGTAGAGTTTTGTTCAAAACCATTTGAGATGCAAAATAAATAAAACAAGGATACCTGCAAGGCTTATAAAATCTAGCTCACTAAACCAGTTGTAGCTACTCTGCCAGTGGAAGTAGGTATGAATTGAGCAGATATTTTTAAGTGATTCTGTGAAAATACGTCTTGAAGATTTACCACATTATGGAAGTCACTCTCAGACCTTGTCGGCATGCTTTGCTACATCTCAGTGTGTTGACGGGTTTCCAGGTGGTACTGTAGGGATGGTATCAGGAGTTTGGTCCATGCAGAGGCTCTTAGAGGATAATATATCAGGACTCTTCATACCAAGAGAGCATGTACTAAACAACTTGTTTGAGCAAGGGGTTACAGTTGATGACAAACAAGAAGGATGAGTATTGGTTAAAGTCCCATATTTAAATGTCCAACAAGATTGTAGAATTAATTATCAGATTGCCCGTGGGGATGTACAGTGTTAGAAGGTACCTTTGCCACAAAAATCAGTAAATCCAACATTCACGGGTGAGTCCCATAGTAGGTTCACTCGGCAATCTTCTCGTGGAAGAGAAATTGAGAGATCAAGTAAATAATTTGTTTCCTATCTACAAAGTAAAGAAAATCAAGTAGTGGGGTCTGCAAATGCTAATCAATAAGTATGGACAAGCTTTTTCACTTAAAGATGAACCTCTTACTGTATGCAACTCATTTCTTCCATGAAATTCGGAGTAGGACCGCCAGTGTATAAAACAAGGCCATACAAAATTCCCTGCAAAGTCATCGGGAGGAAAATTCAAGACCAGATTGAAGACATGTTAGAGAAAGGGATATTAGGTGCTCTAGATCACCATACAATAGTCCCTCTTGTCCCTAGTAATTAAGAAAGGACAAAACTCTAGACTTAATGTTAGATTTTTCGCGCACTAAACAAAGTAATTCGAGGATGACAGATATGCCCCTTACCTATATAAGAATTTCTATTTTGAGAAGTCTAGGTAGAAGTAGCTTTTCTCATCATTAGACATGCGCCAGGGTTTATCATCAAATTCCATTAACTTCTGAGAGCTGTCCTAAGACTGCTTTCTCCAACACCAAATGGATCCCTATGAGTTTACTTCTCTGCATTTGGCTTAACGGATACTCCCTCGTGTTTTCAAAGAGGCAATTAATCAGGCTTTAAGCAGGACTAATAGAAGAATCAGCCATGTATATATGATGATTAGTTTGTCTTTGGATCCTCATGGGAAGAACACCTGTACAATCTTGAGGATATTCTTAATAGATTTAATACAAGTAACCTTTCTTAAAACTGGAAGAAGTGTAGTTTCTTCCAAGAGAGATTTAGTATCCTTGGACATATAATTTCCATAAAGTTATCAGACCTCAGGGCGAAAAGTTGTAGAGCCTCTGCGGAACTGTCCACAAAAAAAAAACCAGTGGTATTGAAAGAGCTGCAGTCATTTCTTGGTCTTGCAAATTATTATCGCAAATTCATTTTAATTTTTGCACAATAGCCAGCCTCTGTACTGAAATGACAAGGGTTCTCGGGAAGCTTAATACGCAAAAATCGTCCTTAAATGGTCAAGATGAAGCACTGAAGCTTCCATGATCTTACAGAATTGCTTGCTAAAGAGGTAACTCTTCTTATCCAGATTTTTTTGACAAACATTCATTCTGAATACTGATGCTATGAATTTGGCTGTTGGGGGTGTTCTCCCGCAACATGATGATAATGGGCATTTGCGTCCATGAACTTTTTCAGTCGACTCTGAATGAGAGCGAAGTAAGATTCCTAGATTGAAAGGGAAGCCCTAGCAGTATTGTATGGTCTCACAGTAAACCGATCTATTATACTAGGATTTCTTCCCAGTCAGGTGGCCATGATCATAGACCACTTGTTTGGCTTTTTTAATTATGCAGGGCCAAATTCCTTGATTCTGCATTGGCCAGATGTCTGTTGCTGATTTTGAGGCTATAGAATTATTACATAGCTGGGAAACAAAATTGTGTGGCCTGATGCACTATCTAGAATAGAAATGCAGATCACCCCATTGATAACTTATTGTGTCGGCTGTGGACACGGATGGAAGAGATCCATTAAATAATGAGTCACAGAGAGATGTGATAGCCTGGGACCCACTTAAAGTTAGTGATGGATCAGGATGCTCCATCCCATTATGGGTCAGGATAAAGAAGGTATCTCAGGGGTGAAGTAAATGGTGTCCTCAATTAACTATTGATGTAATGATTTTCAAAATACTACAAGATGGAATTATCTATCATACCCATGTCATCTTATGATCACTAGACACTCGAGTTGTTATTCCATACAGAACTCGTAATAAAAACACTGCTTGTTCTTGGCCCTTGCCTTCCTTTTAGTAGTCTGGAGGTCGGCCGGTTACCCTGGAGAGACTATAAAGAAGTTTGCATTCTGGCCAGGGCTGATAAAGGAGACGTCCCAAATATTTAAAGTCCTGTAGTGTGTGCCTTAAATGTAAGCCAATGAGGGATGTGCCTGCTCGCTTCCCTGCGTCGGTTCCCATTGTAAAGAGAATTTGAGCGTAATACAAACCTAGATTTGGTAGGCCCTCATTCCGTTACAATGAAGGGGCAAAGTATGTGCTGACAGTAATTGATGTGCTGACCCGATTCCTGATAGCGGTACCATACGAACAAAGAAGCAAAGGAAGTAGCCCAAGCTTTTTATAAACACATGTTGTCCAGCATCCTGGCGTCTCCAAAACATGTAATAAACAGAGGGTGGAGGAGAATTTTATAATGAGTTTTTAAAAGACATTTTGGGTTGTTTGCGATAATGAGCACACTACACCTCCATTCATCCATCAAGTAATGGGTTGGGGAGCGTGTAATGGGGCCATAAATGCAAATATTGAGGAGTATGACTTATGAACAACCCTAAAGAATGGATACACTGCTCCTTTAGCTGTATTGCATACGATTCTGCATAGCTAGAGGACAATCATGATTCTCCTCCACGTCTTATGTACAACCAAAGATGCCCTCATTACCTTATTTAAATTCTTTCATGATAAATGGTCCATGGTACAATGTAGAGGACCTGACACGTAAGACTCTGTTATTGCAAACAAAGTCTATAATCGGTGCCAGCTGTCCTTCGAGAAAGGTGCGTTGACCGTGAAGATACCAGTCACGATCCCGGGTGCAAAGATATAGAATTGGGTCACGTGGAATATAACTTATCAGCCAAGCAGGTTGTCTAAAAAATTACAACCTTGTTTGAGGGGGACCTTACCGTGTAGTAGCAAAAGTTCGTGTATAGTCTACTGCTAAAAGCTTCGGTCTGGTCGTGAATTATTAGTGCAACAGCTGATAGAAATTGAAATAGTGAGGTATGCATGTCATCTCACGAGAGTAATAAGCGTGAAGAGTAGCATACCCAGTTCACTGATGCTAAATTAATAGTGATCAGGGAGGAAGAGATGGCCTTGCTTCCCCATCCTAGGTCTGACAAGGAAAGTGATATGGACTTTGAGGTGAGGATGGAGACCTTGTTGCAAGGTGGGCCGCCTACAATCTCGCTGGGGGGGGGGGGGGGGGGTTTGGGGGGAGGAGGGTCCAAATTCTAGCGCACCCAAAGTCACTAGACAGGTCAAATGTGGATAAATAACTCTGTTGTGTTAATGGGTTTTCATGATAATTTCTATATGTGGGAGTGAGCTGAAGTCGAGGAAGACTAGTTTTTTTTTAACTATGTGGCTAAACGAACTTATTGGATGTTCCTATTACCCTTAATTTACCAGCCGATGCTGTCTGAGATAAAGTTGTAGCATAATATAAAAGTAGAATGTGCTGATGGCTGAGATTTCCTATATGGTATCCTCCAATAGCGCATTTTTTTTTTTTTTCAGTCCAGATATCTTGAGCAGCTATAAAAATAGATATTGTGCTGATGGCTGGGATTTCTCTATATGGATTTTCTGCCATAATGCCTATTTTGGAAGAAAGGGGGAGGGCATGCCATTCTTGAGCAGCTATATAAAATAGAAGTGTGCATGATGCTGGACAGATTTCCGCTATATGGTTCTCTCATAGACCTTAATATTTTTTCAGCCATTCTTTACACTCTATAAGGAATTAGTATATGTGCTGAGGGGGCTAGGGATTTCGCTATATGGTTCTTCCATAGGGCCAAATTTTTTCAGCTCATTCTTGTAGCACTATTAAAATAGAATGCTGCTGATGCTGGAGATTTCGCTATAATAGTGGGGTCTCCATGCCAGTAATTTTTTGAGGGGAACCATTATTGAGCACTGATAAAAATAGAATGTGCTGGCTGATGGCTGGAGATCTTCCCTAATTTAATTACTACTGATGGGTACTCCGATGTCCAATTTTACACCATTCATATACTCCTATGAATAGTAGAGGGTTTCGTCTCATTTTCAGTTACAACAAGAGGTTCGTGAGTAGTATCGACACCTAGGGTAACGTTAGGAACGACAGTTCAGGATGGACGCTATGCTGGGGCATTTAAATGGAGGCCAGTCAGGGAGGGACTGCTATCTGTATTTGTGTGACCCTGGTGACGTACAGCCCCTACCCTCTAATTCAAAAAAAAAAAACAAAAAAAAAAAAAAAAAAGAAAAAATATGAAATTAAAAAAAAAGAAGTGAAGTATATGAGGCCTTTACTAACATGTAAGCCTACAATTTTGCATCAAATCGCAGTACTGCAGCTGGTTGGTGTCGCTTAGTCTTTCAGCTTTTGGTGACTAAGCCACATGCTAGAGGTCTTAATTGGCTTAAGCGGCCCCACAGTGAGGTTGCCTATAAACGCTATTGTTCTGTGAGCCTGTGCACTGTTAGGTTCGCTTTCATGTCTTAATCGGGGCACGGATCGCTAATGGCTATGCTGGGGGCATGATCGACGAAACTGAGGCAGAAAATACTTTAGAATGGAATCTAGAGGAGTTACCTAGCCATATTTTAAAATTGCCCATAGCTGATACATATAATAGAAATATAAGCACATCAGTATCCGCTAAGATTATTAAATATGTATAGTATCTACCTATCTATGGGCAACATCATGACTTAGTCTGTTGTGTGTTCAAGTGATAGATTAACTTTTAGTAAGTCCAAAGCACTAGTAGATGATCTTAAGGCATAGACGATAATATTAATATAATGATAATATGATAGTTACATGATGGGCAAGAGAGATTCTACAAGCTGTTCTGTATCTCGCGATAATTCAGGGTTCATGCGCTGTCCTATTGTTCCCGCTCATGCAAGCAGAGTAAAAATTTCTGCTGTTGAGGTCATTTTTGTTCTGCGTACTCATTGCTGTTGCATGATCCTTGAGTACTTACGGAGATGCGGAGAATGCCCGTGCAATCACATACGATGTCTTGGCCCGTGAATGGATTCTAGCTGGCTGCTGGAACGGCCTCAAACAAGTTGATCAGTTATGTGCATGGCCCTGTCATGGAGTAGTGACATTTGTCCACTCTGCAGGCGTGGAATTATCCTGTCTCTTTGGATGTCTGTTAGCAACGCTATGGAATCCTGTCCTATTGGCTGAAGTTCCTGACGTAGCGGTGATCCCTTAGCGCCGGCTTGGGTGCTATATGCGCTAGTACATGAAAGATGACATCAATACCCTTAACAAGCAAGGACGGTGAGAGGAAGACGTGCAGATGACTCAATTATGTCATAGAACGCTTTCTAGTATGGCTTCCCTGCGACATGCATTAGTGTTGGCCTCGTTTACAGTACGAATAGTAGACAATTACCGATATGGCGAGACTTAATGTATGCGGGGCATTTTTCTGATTGATTCTGGCATAGTTCGATACTAATTCCGACAGATAGTATAGTGTATAGTCAGATGTAAAATTACTAGTTGTTTTGGGCTGAAGTACTGGAGTTAAGGTTTTCACAAAAACTATCGGCGGTCTCAATGTCCTGGGGAGAGTCCAGTTCTGGTGCATACACAGGGTTGTATTCTCTTCCCAGTGATTGGATAAATTGGAGTTTTTGTAAATTGTCCAGCAGCATTATACTATTTATGATCACTGTGATCCTTATACATTGCGGCCATTTCGGAAGATCGTTTGAAGTTTTTAGCTTCTGCTCATTGGGTGTGGGACACACGAAGTCGTAAGAAAGGGGTTCTGTGGTGTAAGCGCCTGGGTAGTCAGCCTTGAACTAAGTGAAAATATTGAAACAGAGTGAAGTAACGCGCAATTAAGGATGAGTCCCCTTACGACGCAGATTTACACCACATGGGCAGAGTAGACCATAACTCTTGTTTGTCATGTGGTTTCCACACTCCAATACCTTAGTCAGGTACGAAGTGGACAAGTAGTTATAGCTTTGACCTGGCTGCAGATTCAAGAGCGAGTTGGACAAACGATGAAAACGTGGACACGAGACATAGAGTACTGTTGTTAGTGTAGGGCGTAGTCGCTAACCTATCGGATATGGTGCATTGGAGGGCAGAGTAGTTTTAAATAACCATGAAGAAATGGGTAGGATAAGAGACGCATGAAAAGTAGGAGAAAAGATGATGAGGACCATGCTGAGGCGACAGAATGTAGTGACTGAAATTAAGATCGTCAGTCTCATGAGGCAGACCCCGCACACTATGTGTGCCATCTGAATCTCTGTTAGCCCGTTCAGTTGAGTTACTACAGAAATCAATTTTGCACGGCTATCTCGCCAAGTTTTTAACTTTGAGAAAGTCTACTCTTAGAACGCGCAAGTTATTAGGCAATAGTAAATAAGTCAGAGATAAATAATGGAAGTGAAACTAATCTTTCAGTTTTTCCTCTTGATTATTACTTAAACGGTCCTTAATAATTATTGGAGACTTGCTGAGCATCTCTCAAAGGTCAGTGGTGGCAGTGTTACCATTTAATTGTGGAGATTGTTAAATATATGCATAAAAAGAATAATGCGAAGGCTACGTACCGGCTTCGGAAAGCACCACATATTATTATCATCATCATCATCAAGGGGCTACACGCCGACAGGGGCGATGGCCACTGAGATCCACCGGCTTCGCTTCCAGCTCTACGAGATCCTTCGAGCGAGTCTCCACGCCAGCAGCGACGGCGTCTCATCTCTAATTCCTCGCGGATCATGGGGAGGGTCTCAGTTCGAGCTGGCCCTAAAGCTCATGATCTCGCTAGGTCGTCATGCGCCACAGGTCTCGCTCCACGCCAGAGGTTTTCTCGCAAAGAGCTAAACTAGAGCGCTTATGGCTTGTAGGGTTCGTTCGCATGGGGGGAAGGGAAGGCAAGCTAGGTGCCATATAGCCGAGTTGGCGATCCTCGGATTATGTGCAAGTAGTAACAGGTCCCTTATGCCAGTATTGTAAAAGTGTAACCGCCGGTTGGGGATGCCACGTGTCGCTGCGCGAACTTTTACCCCATGTCCGGAAAAGGGACTTTTTAAAAAAAGGCATCAAGGGAGACTCCAAGACACTGGATAGCCCAGGTTTCGCTTCCATAGAGCAAAAACTGGCAAGTATAAAGGCCTTGAAGACACGTAGCTTTGTCCTTTTGCATAGGTACCGACATCTCCAAACGCTCTTGTTGATCGATTCATGGCTCCTGTTGCCAGACCAATCCGACTCCTGACTTCCTGGTCTGAAAACCCCAAGATAGGGACCTACGCTACCAAAGGGTATGTAAAATTTCTGTAACTTCAACGTCCTAGCGCAAGCATAAATCGACTGAAGGGGTTCCCCTAACAGGCCCCCAAAGTTCTGAATTTTGGTCTTGGTCCGGGAGACCTTTTAACCTAGGGGTTTCCCCTCATTGCTAAATCCCTAAAGAGCCCCCACAAGAGACTCCAAGGACTCAGAAGGTCAACATCTCGGCAAAGTCAAAGGGCTGAGACCTTTTAAAATTTGCCTATGATGCTCCACATGACTTTGGTATACCTGCCCATTATCCAGTCCATACAAAAGGGTTGAAAAGCATTGGGGCAAGGACCAGCCTTGCCTCGCCCCTGAATTAAACAGGAAGAATTGACAGACCCCCACCACATTTACGCACTTTTATAATAGAGGCTTGCTATAAGGCCAATAATCTGTGTTGGAATTCCCCCCGACCTCAGGATCCCCATGCAATTCCCGATGCACCGAGTCAAAAGCCTTTTGAGGTCGATTGTAGGCTGCGAGCAACCCACGACCAACTCACGACGGGGTTCCCAAATTTCCGAAGCACTAGTATCGGTCTATTTGGATTGCCAGGAGTAAAAACCAGACTGCTCCAGTCTCTGATGCCTCAGTAGGGGGTTGCGGATCCCCTTTTAGAAAATTGGGCGAGAACCTTGCCTGGAAAGCTGGCTGTAATGCCACAGTAGTTGCTACAATCCCAATGACCCCTTTTTCCCTTCCCGGAGGGATGACCCGCCCCTCAGCAGGGCAGGGGGAAAGGTACCAAAACTGCCAAATGGCATTCAGGGCTGTATACAAGCCCCGAGCCATAGGTTTACCCCCAGCCTTTTTGCATTCAGCAGGGATATACATATGCCTGCACTTTCCCATCTTTAGCTTGGAAAATTTCCCCACCTAAAACCCCTGTTAGGTAGGGGGTTCCCGCTGATGGGGGGTCCGGCACGGGCCAAACGAATCTCTTGCATCCCAAGCTAACTGTTTTGGACGTCCACCTGGTACAAACTGTTCAAAATATCAGCCCAACGTTCACGAACCCCAACATGACTGAGATGATTGTCCATCCGCTGATTGGACTGCGTCATCTTTGAGGAGGGTTTTAGGGTTCAGTTTTCCAGGGCTTGGTAGGCAGGGCGAAGGTATTTACCAAGAATGGCCTTCGACCTCCTCAGCAAGTTTCCTGAGAACTGTTCCTTGTCCCTTCTCAGCGTGCCGACCCCCTATGCACCATGGAACGACGCAAACTTGTTTCCCTTCAGCCGACCCTTGCGACATTTCTGTGGCCTCTAATGTCTCCGGGGGAGATGGAATTGGGCCTTGTCCTTGGGCGTACGAAAATGAACTCCTGAGCTGCTTCGAGTGTTAGCACTGAAGAACTCCCCCGAGCAACGGGGTCCGTCAGGTTTGGGGGGTTCTGTGAATCGGTCGAGACTGGGCCATGGTAACCCCACGGGCGCACTCCTCCCCCTTAGTTTTCCCAAAAGTGAAAAAACAGGTGGCCACTGGAGGAGGGGGAAAGTTTTGAAGTGGACCCCAGGGTTCCAAAACCCAGCTAGGGTCGGTGGCCACAGGGGTCGTCTCCCTTGGCCATGTTCCTGTATCGCTGTACCAAAGTCCAGCGTGCGGGTTTGGAGCGCGGTACCGGGAGCCAGAGATCCTCATTTTCCTGGGCCCTGCAAGTTCCCGGGAAAGGACGCTATTCTCACTGCTGGGGTCAGTCCTAACCCCATGGGGGCGACAGACTTTTCGTGCCAGCTCGGTCACAGCCAGATACGAATTGAAGTTGCCCGAACAATGCGAATATCTCGCCGGGGGCAATCGTCTGCCACGTGTGATTTTGGGCGTAGAACGCCTCTTTAAAAGATTTTTTATACATTTGGTAGGGCGTATACAGCAATAAGAGACAAGAAGCCCAAAAACATGCTTCAGTCTCATTCCCTAAACGCTCATCAAAGTGTCACCTCAAATAGTGGGGAATCACTGGGGATGGGTATGGCTACACCCCGGAGGTGGTGACCACGCTGCTGCCCCCCCACCAGTATAGGTGTAACACCCCACATGATTGTGCGCTACCTGTCTTTTCACCTCTGAGAGGGCAGCCACCTCAAAAACCCCCCGTCGCTTCAAATTTCCCGGATGCAGAGGTAAACCGTCTCCTGTCGCAAAGGCCGGGTGTTCCATGTGCCTACCCGGGGAAACACGCCGAGATTAAGCCCCGGGGGGATCACTCCGGGTGCCACCCACCTCTGCCGCCCCTGCCGACACAGCCCCAAAAAAAGGGAGTCGGCGGCTGTGGGGCCGCCCATCCCCTTGGGGGGCCCGAGGGCTTTCCCCCAAAAAGCTTATGGTGGATTGGCGCCTGCCAAGCGCAGGCGGGGGCGAGTAACTTCGTTCCAATCCTGCACCCCGACATTTGCCCTCCCAGCGGGACCCACAGCCCGCCTTACTTGCTGGGTGGAGGGAAAAACCCCTCCCCCCAGCATTTCTTTATTTTGAGTTGCCAGAGGGTCATTCTGGGGGGGGGAGGACTGGCAAGGGCCCACCTCCCCCCCACCCGGGCCCCTTTTCCCCCGGGGGCTAGGGGGGAAAGGTTGGTATGAAAACCAAGAGCGTGTCCCCACGCCGGTGGGGGGCCCCATAACTCCGTACCTCTAGGGGCCTCTTGCTGTTTCCCGAGATCCCCCCACAGATTTACCTGGGACCGCAAGGTCCCATTACCCATGGGTGGGCCCTGAGGAGGCCTTGATGCTGGAGAGGCTGGACCGGCAGGGAGACTTATGCAAAAGCTGCTCCCTTTTTTTGCACTGAGATAGCAGGGGTGGGGAACCTGGCCCCCCAAAGGAAAAAAAAAAGGCTGGGCCCCCAAAAGGGGGCAAAAAAAAATTTTTTTTTAA
>NW_023660218.1:91520-99082 GCF_015228065.2 Penaeus monodon | reverse complement strand
TTTTTCTTTTTAGGCTGAAACTCGCTTTGTTTTGCAGAAGATCCCCGCAAAAGTGCCTTTAAATCATCTGCCACTTTTGTTGTGTTCTCTTTTAATGACGTAGCGCAAGGTTTTCCATTCCCCTGCCCCGTCACGGGCCTTCCTTTGGAGGGGCGGCGCTGGCTGACCCCCCTCACCACCTTATTTTATCGACGGAAGTCGGTCCTCGGGAAAAGGCCGTCAATGACCTCCCCCGGGGGGGGCGAGGGGTTCGCTTTTTTGGGGTCGTTTCCTTTTGTTTTCTTGGTCGGTTTTGCGGGGTTTATTCGGCATGGTTTTCATTTTTTTCCTTTGGTCTGAACAGTTGGAACCCCTCTTACGCATCAGGGTCGGCAGTCAAATCCAATCTTTCACATCCTATGTCGGTGGAATAATCCCCCCCATAGATGGGGGGTTGAGGGGGGGGTAGTTGGCACTGGTACGGGGGGGCATCGAGCACTTCCCCCCCCTCACCATGGTAGGACATGAGGGGGGGTTGCCCCGTCCGCTTTTTGGGGTGTTTAATTCCCTGGGGTGGGCGCGGGGGGGGTGCGAGCGCCGGTCAAGGCTGTACACATACATTACCAGGAAAACATATTAACCTTGGCGGATAAGCCCTTAGGTTAGAACAACTAAGAGGCTGGATAAAATTTAACTGAGCTAACCGCGACAGTATGAAAAAAAAAAAAAAAAAAATTTATATCGTTCGTTTTTAAATCGGCAGCTAGGGTATCACCTTAAAATATAATAAATAATTTTAATATATATAATATAATATATAAAAATTATATTTTATATATATATTATAAACGTTTGACCTGCACTGTACAAATTACATTTTAATAAGACATTGGACCCCTTGATAGAACGGGATTAAAAAGCAAAAGGATAAAAAGATCAAGAAACTAAGGACCCTCAACTAAAGGTTTAAATGAAGAAACTTCTCCCAGAGCAACAGCAGTGGATAAAAAATTGCAAATTGAAATTTAAAAAGTTATTAAAAAATCCAGCGATTTAACGAGTTACACGGGCACTTATGAGATCACCTTTTCTGGCTCTCCCTTTGGGGGTTGTGGCCGGGGTGGGGGGGGGAGGGGAGCTCTGCTTGGGGAGGGGGGGGCTGCTTTGCTCTGTTCGCTTCCTCCCTTGAGGACGCGACCTTTATTCCTTGGGGTTCTTCTGCTTTTTATTATGGCGGACACTCCTTTTACTGGAGTTTGGGGTGTCGGCTGGGGAGGGGCTTTTCTTTTTAGGGGGTTAAAATCTTTTCTGTTTTGTTTTTTTCCCAGACATGGGTGCCTGGGGGAGCAGGAACAAAGTCGGTCGCTTTTTAGCAACCTCTTGTCGCCTAAAGGCCCTCTTTCCGGCAGAGAAACCGGGCTCCGGGCCCGTGATGCCCCTTGGCACAGTTGGGGAATTTTGGCTTTGTGCCCCTTTTGGGCCTTCCCTTGTGGGCCTTGAGGCACCCCCGGGGCCGGATCGCCCACCCATTTTATGGAATAAAGGCCCAAAAGAGGCGTGTTGCGAGCCGCAGACGTACTCATTAGGGTATCGTCAACCCCCAGGCCCCGTCTCCACGCGAACGGGGATCCCACGCACGGAAAGGTGGGTAGATGGAACCCCTGGGGAGAGCCCAAAGGGGGGATCCCCTCCCCCCTACAAGAAGGCTCATTTTTTGGGAACCCCTTCTCCCTCCCTCTCCGGGGAAAAACAGCCCCCCCAAAGGGCTGGGGTCCCCAGAGAGGGGCTTAGTCCGCCCCTTGAAGAGGGGGTTCCAGTGGCAGTACCATAGGGGCAAAATCGAGAAAAATCTTAGTGCCCTTTTCTGAAAACCCCCTTTGATTTGTAGCAGCTGAGGGGGCGGTGAAGGAGGGGGCCCGGGCAGGGGGGCGTAATCATTTTTAGCGGGATGGATACCCGTAGATTTTTTGAAGCTCCGAAGTAGACATCAAGGGACTTGAAGCGACGTAGCATGTGAAACTTGTACGAGCAGACCTCTTGATGTCTCAAGTGCTGCGTTCGGGGAGAGTTTTTCGTCGATAGCGAGTGTATATATTTATCTTCTAATATGTATTAATATATATGTGTGTGTGTGTGTGGTGTGTGTGTGTGTTTTTAATATATATATAATATATAATATATATATATAATATTATACTTTATTAATATATATAATATTATATCATATAATATAATAATATATATATATATAATATATTATATATATATATATATATATTTATTATACAAATCATATATCCGAATATTTCTGTGGTGTCGTTTTTAATATTATATAATATTATATATAATATTTATATATAATATATTTATTTTAATATTATATAATATATATATAGTATTTTTACAGCATATATGATATGCATATAATATGGTAGAAATTTAATATATTATATATATATAATTTTATATATATAAAATATAATAATTTATAATATATAATTATAATTATAATACCTACTGTATATATAAAATTTATCATTTTGGTACATTAATAAAAATATATATATAATATATTAATATATTAATTATTTAATATGATATTTTATATTATATATATATAATATATTATATATTAATATGTTTATTGGGTTTTTTTTATATTTTATATATAAATATATATTATATATAAAATATATATATATACATATAATCACAAAAAATAATAAATTTTTATATATACATGTGGTATTATATATATATAAAATTTTTATATATATATTTATATTATATATATATATATTAATATATAAATAAAAAATATAATAAATATTTTAATACAATATAACATGGGTGGGTGTTCAGCGCAGGGTGAGTGAACGGGGTTTTGGTAGCCGATAGTTTTAAAGTGCTTGCATGCCTTCTCACTTGCGCTTCCACCCTGGTACTCAGTGCGAAAAAGGGGGAGCTTTTGCATAAGTCTCCCTGCCATAAGCCTCCCAGCATCAAGGCCTCCTCATGGGGACCCATGGGTAATGGGCACCCTTGGGTCCCCGGTAAAATTTTGGGGGATCTCGGACAGCAGGGGGCCCCAAGGACGGAGTTAAGGCCCCCCCGGCGTTGGACACGCTTGGCTCGTACCAATCATTCCCCCCAGCCCCCCTGGGTAAAGGGCCCCGGGGCGGGGGGGGGGGCCTTGCCAGTCTCCCCACCCCCAAAAATGACCCTCTGGCAAAAGTCAAAAATAAATAAAAACGGGGGAGGGGTTTATCCCTCCCAAGAAAATAAGGCGGGTGGGGCCCGCGGAGGGGGAAAGGGGGGGCAGGATTGGAAAGAGGGTTTCTCGTCCCGCCTGCGCTCTGGGAGGCGCCAACCCCCATGAAACTTGTGGGCAAAGCCCTCGGGAACCCCAAGGGGGATGGGCGGTCCCACAGCCTGCCCACCCTTTATTTTGGCTGTGTCGGCGGGGCGGGAGGGGGTGGCGTCCCCCCGGGGGCCCCCGGGCTTAATCTCAGGCCCGGGTTTCCGGGTAGGGCATGGAAAATCCGGTCCTTGCGGCAGGATGAGGGTTTCCTTGCTATCGCGGGAATTTAAGGATGGGGTTGAGGGGCTGCCCTTCCCGAGGGGGGAAAACCTGGTAGCGGCACATCATGGGGTGGGTTCACCCACTACGGTCGGGCCGCAGCGATGGGCACCCCCTCCCCGGGTGAGCCCCAGCCATCTCCAAACGACTTCAGCCCCCGGTAGTTGAGGTGCCCCGTTTATGAGGTATTATGGGATTGAGACTGAAGCATGCTTTTTTGGGTTTTGTCTTTATTGCTGTAACGCTCCCACCCATGTATATAAAATCGATGTGAAAGAGGTGTTTACCCAAACCCCCATCTGGGGCAGACGATTGCCCCCGGGGAACATTTGCATTGTTCTGGCGACTTCAATATGGATCTGGCTTACCGAGCTGGGTAGAGATGTCTGCGGCCCCTGGCTCGGGAGCGACCCCAGCGTGAGAATACGTCCCTTTTCCCGGGGGTTTTCAGGGCCCGAAAAAGAGGATCTCTGGCTCCTGGTACCAGCGCTCCCAACCCACATCGCTGGACTTGGGAAAAGCGATACAGGACGGGCAAAGGGGATCGACCCCCCCGTGGCCCGATCTAGGGTGGCTGTGGCTACCCTGCGGGTCCCCCTTCAAAAAATCCCCCCTCCCTGGCCCCCCTAAGGGTTTCACTTGGACGGGCTAAGGGGGGGAGGAGTGTGCCCGTGGTTCGCCATGCAGTCTCTGACCCATTCACGAACCCCGCAACCGACGGACCCAGTTGCTCTGGGGAGTTTTTCAAGTGCGTAACACCGAAGCAGCTCAGGGTTCATTTGGGGTCGCCCAAGGACAAGGGAAATTATCTCCCCGGAGACATTAGAGGCCACAAAAAACTGTCGCAAGGGTCGGGGTGAATGGGAATCAAATCTTGCATCGTTCCGGGGTATAGGGCTGGACACTCGAAAGGACATGGACATTCCAGGAATCTTGCGAGGAGGTCGAAGGCCCTTTTTTGGTAATGACCTTCGCCCCGCCCACCAAGCCCCGAGAAAAGAACCCCAAACCCTCCCACAGTGACTGCAGTCCAATCAGCGGATGGACAACATCTCAGATCATTTGGGGTTTTGTGAACGTTTGGGGTGAGTATTTTGAAAGTTTTAAGGTGGACCCCCAACATTAGCTTGATGCAAGAGATGTCGCAGTGCCTGGCCGGACCCACCCATCAGCGAGGGAACCAAACCCACCCCAACAGAGATAGGCTGGGTTTCCAAGCTGAAGAGGGGAAAGCTGGGCATAGTGATTCCCCCCGAATGCTAAAAAGGTGGGGGGAACCCATGGCCGGGGCTTTTCCCTACGTCCTGAATGCCATTTGGCATTTTGGGACCCCTTCCCCTGACCTGTGAGGGGGGGTGGTCACCCTCTCTGGGGAAGGGGGGGAAAGGGGGTCGTTGGGACTGTAGAATACCGTGGCATTAATGCTCAGCAAAGGCAGGGTTTCGCCCACATTCTTTGAAAGGGGTCCGCAAACCCCCTGAGGGATCAGAGACTGGAGCAATCTGGATTTACTCCTGGGGACCACAATAGACCGTATACTAGGCTTCGGTAATTTTTTGGAAAGCCGTGTGATTTGGTCGTGGGTTGCTCGCAGCCCCTCGACCTCAAAAACTTTTGACTCGGTGCATGGGAATCGCTATGGGAGATCCCGAGGCTCAGGGATTCCAAAACAGATTATGGCCCGATAGCAAGCCCTATACTGGGACTGAAAGTGCTGTAAAGTGTGGGGGGGTCTGTCGAACTTCTTCCCTGTTAATTCAGGGGTGAGGCAAGGCTGTGCCCTTGCACCAACGCTTTTCAACACTTGTATGGACTGGATAATGGGCAGAGCTACTAGCCAAAGTCAGTGTGGAGCATCACTAGGCAATATTAAGGTATGGATTCAGACCTTGACTTTGCCGACGATGTTGCCATCCTATCTGAGTCCTTGGAGTCTCTTGTGGCGGCTCTTGATGCATTTAGCAATGAGGCGAAGCCCCTAGGTCTAGAGGTCTCCTGGACCAAGACCAAGATTCAGAACTTTGGGGGCCTGTTAGGGGAACCCGTTCAGTCGATTCATGCTTGCAGCTAGGACGTTGAAGTTACAGAAAGTTTTACATACCTTGGTCCATATCTCTGGGTTGTCAGACCAGGAAGTCAGTAGTCGGATTGGTCTGGCAACAGGAGCCATGAACTCGATCAACAAGAGCGTTTGGAGATGTCGGTACCTATGCAGAAGGACAAAGCTGCGTGTCTTCAAGGCCTTGATACTGCCAGTTTTGCTCTATGGAAGCGAAACCTGGATGCTATCCAGTGCCTTGGAGTCTCGCCTTGATGCCTTTTGTAACAAGTCCCTTCGCCGGATCATGGGGTACAGTTGGCAGGACCACGTGTCCAACCGGCGGTTACACCGTGAAACTGGCATGGGACCTGTTACTTGCATAATCCGGGATCGCCAACTCAGGCTATATGGCCACCTAGCTCACTTCCCTATGGACGACCCTGCCCATCAGGTTGTCGCTCTGCGAGACAACCCTGGGTGGAGGAGACCTGTGGGCGACCTAGGAGAAATGGCTTGGGCAGCTCGACGAACTGTCGCGGGGAAATTAGAGATGGGCCGTGTGCCGCCTGGAGACTGCCTGAGGGATCCTTGTGGTGGAAGCAAAGGGTGGATCGGCCATTGCCCCCCCGTCGGCTTTAGCCCCTTGATGATGATGTGATATATAATACCATTTTGCAACATTTATATATAAAATATATATATATATTATATATATTATTATATATAAAATAAAATATATATATATGCAATGTGGTGTTTGGTGTTGTGTATTAATAAAAATAATAATAATAAAAATGGTTTTTATTGATTTTCTGCACCCAAGGGGCGAAAAATTACATAGAAATACAGATAGAGGGGGAAAAAATTTTTAATACATAAAAATATAAAAACAATAACAAAGAAAACTAACAATAAATAACAACAAAATAAAAGTAAACAAAAGCTAAGTAAAAAAATCATGAGCTAGTTGGACAAGAAAATATGGACAGTGTTTTTTATGAGCGGATAGAGGGGTACTGTGCTCCGGTGGTAGGGGGCAGTGCGGGCCCTGATGGGCACCATTTTGGGGGGGGCGCGTAGGGCCCCGGCGGGGCAGCGGGCGTCGGGGGTAGCAGGTCACGGTGGAGTGGATGGCAAAAAGCAATTTTGGGGACCAAACTGCTGCAGTGGGTGAGTGGTGCGAGGGAGGGGGGCCCTAGGGCAGCCAGGGCGCGGTCATGCAGGTGAGAAGGGCCGAAAAATTTTGGCCCCCCCTTTTTTCTGCACCTTCCAGTTGTAGAGCTGGGTGGCGGTAGGGAGGGGGACCGCGGGGGGAGGGTAGGTCAATTTAGGAGGATGAATAGCCTTAGTATTCTAAAGCCCGGGAATGGAACGCCAAGGGACTTGAGGCGACGCAGATGTGAAGCCTGTACGAGGAGACCTCACGATGTCTCTGACGTGCTGCGCCAGGAGGCTATCGTCGATGGGGAGCCCAGCAGCTTGGTGGAACGGACTAGTCGAGCAGGGGTTGTCCACTGAGGATGGGCAGGGGGCGGGGTTTGGGGGGAGAAGTCGAACTGCATCACAAAGATTCTGGCGATTTATGGTGACTTTATTTGCTTTGGGCCAGGAAGGAGTTTTTCGAGGGTGTGCGGGGGCGGAGTGGTCAGGGGAGGAATTATCAAAGGGGCGGCGTGGTCGGGCTCCACGTATTTCCAAAGATTTGGGATCGAGGAGAGCACGTTAATCATGACTAGGAAGCATAGGGGGCCCATTCTGTCCCCTGGGGGACTCCCCACGTGAGTGGAAAGGCTGGGACTTGACCCGCCGCGCACGGCCTTTGCCTGTTGGAGGAAAGTTGCCCGCCCCGGGGAGAGGCACTCCCTATGCCCCTGGAAGCTGTGCTTTGAGATGACCGTAGTGTGGTCCACCCGGCAAAGCTTTCTTGAAGTCTATGAAGAGCTGGTGGGAGGATTTTTCGTT
>NW_023660218.1:69020-84020 GCF_015228065.2 Penaeus monodon | reverse complement strand
TGAGTTACAGTGCGGTTTCCAAGCTGAACGCTCTACAACGGACATGCTGTTCTCCTTACGTCAACTTCAGGAGAAATGCAGAGAAAACACAAGCCCCTCTACATAGCCTTCATAGACCTAACCAAAGCCTTCGACCTAGTCGGCAGGGAAGGGCTATTCGGCAATAATACTAATAATTAAGATAATAGTAATAATAATAATAATAATAATAATAATAAAATAATGATAACAATAATAATAATAATAATAATAATAATAATAATAATAATAATAATGATAATACTAATAATATTAATAATATTCAAATGTTATCAAAATTCTCTTTATTCTCACTTTTATCATCATTATTGTCATGATTAATACAATTCTGGTAATTATTATCATTATTACCCTAATAATTGCCGAAATCATCAAAGAAATCGAAAAAACGTCATTTTGGAGTATACTCTCAAAAGGCTATATTTCGCTAGATTTTACCGCTTTTTCGACTTTTGGGAATTTTTTTCTTTTACCTTTTTTATATTATATATGGACACAATTCCTGTTATTATCATCATCATTATCATGATTATCATCATTATTATCGTTATCATCATCATTATCATCATTATTGCAATTATTATCATCATTATTGCAATTGTTATCATTATTATTGCAATTATTGGAGTTATAATATATATTTTTACAATAATACTAATAACCACAACAATAATAATAGTAATAACAATAATAATAACAATAATAACAATTTTATAATAATTATTTATATCATTATCTTATTTAGTATCGTTATTACTGTAATTATTACTGTTATAATAATTATTTTTGCAATTATACTACCAGTACAAATAATAATAATGATAATAATAACAATAATAATATTAATAACAATATTATAACGACTAGCATTATTATCATTATACTTATTATTATTATTATTATTATTGTTATTATTACAGTTATAATATATTTTTTGGCAATAATACTAATAATTAAGATAATAACAATGATAACGATTTTATAATAATTATTTATATCATTATCTTAATTAGTATCGTTCTTACTGTAATTATTCCTGTTATAATAATTATTTTTGTAATTATACTACCAGTAAAATAATAATAATGATAATAATAACAATAATAATATTAATAACAATATTATAACGACTAGCATTATTATTATACTTATTATTATTATTATTATTGTTATTATTACAGTTATAATATATTTTTTGGCAATAATACCAATAATTAAGATAATAGTAATAATAATAATAATAATAATAATAATAATAATAATAATAATAATAATAATAATAATATAATAATGATAATAATGATAATAATATAATAATAATAATAATAATAATAATAATAATAATAATTAATAATGATAATAATAATATTAATAATATTGAAATGTTATCAAAATTCTCTTTATTCTCACTTTTATCATCATTATTGTCATGATTAATACAATTCTGGTAATTATTATTATTATTACCCTAATAATTGCCGAAATCATCAAAGAAATCGAAAAAAACGTCATTTTGGAGTATACTCTCAAAAGGCTATATTTCGCTAGATTTTGCCGCTTTTTCGACTTTTGGGATTTTTTTCTTTTACCTTTTTTATATTATATATGGACACAATTCCTGTTATTATCATCATCATTATCATGATTATCATCATTATTATCGTTATCATCATCATTATCATCATTATTGCAATTATTATCATCATTATTGCAATTGTTATCATTATTATTGCAATTATACTGTTATAATAATTATTTTTGCAATTATACTACCAGTACAAATAATAATAATGATAATAATAACAATAATAATATTAATAACAATATTATAACGACTAGCATTATTATTATTATACTTATTATTATTATTATTATTGTTATTATTACAGTTATAATATATTTTTTGGCAATAATACTAATAATTAAGATAATAGTAATAATAATAATAATAATAATAATAATAATAATAATAATAATAATATAATAATAATAATAATAATAATGATGACACTGACTACGTCTGTGCCCTACCTCTCCACAGCCCCAACACAAGCCTTGGAAAGTGCTCAGGCTCACCTTCCTCAATGCTACCGTCTCCACTTTCGCCTTCCGGCCCCGGAGGTCATGGCGGGGCTGAGCAGCTGGCCCTAGGCCACTGGTTGCCGTCAGGAAGGCCTCGAACTCGAAGGCCCTCGCCAGCGCCACCTGCAGGTCCTCAGGGTGTGCCTGCTTGACGTAGATTTGCAGCTGCTGGTCCTGCAAAGCGTTAATAAAGAAATCGCGGGCCAGGACCACGATCATCTCTTCCGCAGCCGCAGGGTACGACCTCCTTACCAGCGCCTCCACATCCTGCGCCAGCTGGGACAGTGTCTCGCCATGCTCACGAGTCCGCTTCTTCAAGTGGGCCCGATATACCTCGGCCTGGTGGTGGTGCCCGAAACGGCGTTTCAAAGCCTCCGCCACGCTGGTGTAAGAGGCCTGTTGGGATGCCGGTAGATGCCCTAACACTTCCACCGCGGGGCCCCTTAGCGCTGTTCCCAGCTGCAGGGCCTTCTATTCCTGGCTCCAGCCCTGGGCAGATGCCAGCATTTCAAATTGGGCGACATATGCCTCCCAGGCCACCTTCCCGTCGTACTCAGCTGGCTTACGCCTCACAGAATGTCTGGAGGCTGAGGGGCTGCAGGGTGGAGAACGCGTGCAGTGAACTAACACACCCGGGGGGGAGGAAGGGGGTGAGGGAGGCAACGAGGCGGGTTGACCGGGTCCGAGTTTGCCGCCACCTATACCCAAGGGAGCGGTTCCGATGGGTCCCCAGCCTTCTGCAGCGACCACTGGCTCCGACACGACGCTGCGAGGCCCGGGGATTTCCTGCCACGGACCCCAGGCAGACCTCAGCAAATCTGACACTCTGGCATCTGTTGCCAGAACCTCGTCTGCCTTCTCTGCTTGCAACGTTACTACCTCTTGACGCCGCCTTTCCTCCTTCACTTCCTCCCTCAGGCCCTGAACCTCGCCCTTCAGAGTCTGCACCTCCTCCATCAGTTCACTCTTCATGCTGTTGCAGGCCTTGTCGGTGTACTGCTGAGTTTCCTTCCATCTTCACAGATGCAAGATTGCTCTGTAGCACCTCAACAAGTTGGCAGAACTGTTCCTCTGCCTTCTTTGCCTGCATCTCGACGAGATGGTGTGCCTGCTCGCGTGCCCTCTGTGCCTGCTCTTCTGCCCTTTGTGCCATTTCCTCCCTCATACTGGCCAGCATGGCAGTGATCAGGTCCATCTGGCTCGGCTTCACCTCACTCATGCCTGCCTCAGTCATAGCCTCCTCTCTCTCATGGCTGCCGCCATCTTTGGACGACATGATAAATCGGCGATCTCACTGATCAAATATCACAAATCCCACTCCTGACACCATTTGGGTTACCCCGGGCCGCCTCCCTCTCTGCCCCCAAACACGGCGGCAAAGCAAACGGTTTGTCGGGGACAGAAAAAACCGTTATTCGTAAACAACCGGGGCAGACGGACGCACCTCCATTCGAAACATCAGAAATAAAAAAACCAATACGGCGAAATGAGGCCCAAAATCCAAAAAAATTGGTCAGAAAAATTGTAAACAGGAAGATGACCCTAAGTCAAACTGAAGCGTTTTTTTCACGCCATAAACTGACGAAGCTTCTAAAGCCCGAATACGAAAAAAACTAGTTGGATCGATCACTAGATTTTCCAATATTCAAGTGGGGTATAAAGAAATAACACAAAGGTAGATAAAAAAAGTTAAGTGAAAAATACAGTGTTAAAAATTTTCTGGGACTAGGGGGGCCCTTTGACGCAGATATTTTTCGAATAAGTAAAGAAAATTAAAATAATTACATTCAAAATAACTGCTAAGGGCGGGGGCCAAGGCTCCCATGGGGGTTTTAAAAAACGGGTCAGACAGCCAACGGGGGAGTAGGTTTTTGGAGTTGGTTTTGAAAGTCATCCCTGGTAGCACCTTTCAGCCATTTTCACTTTGGGGGCATTTGTGGGTAACCCCTATTGAAAAATTTTAAAAATTTTTTTCTTGTTTAAGGGGGAACTTTTGGTGGAGGGGAATGTGCTAGGAAAATGTGTATTAAGTAGTTTTAAAAAGTATTTCTTGATTGATTATGACATATAAAGGCCCAAGATTGTATCTGACAAAGGTTCAGTTTTGAAGTAATAATTATATAATGGAAAAATTTCATAGATTTATTGTAAAGGGTTTGAAAAATTTAAAATATTAAAGACATATAATTTGAATTCAAATGTACTGATATTTTTGAGTTAGCTTTAGGGGGAGAAAGGGAAATTAAATGATTTACTTTTACGGGGATTTTAAAGCTCTACGGAAGTGTATTTAAAACAGTGATGATGTTTTTTAATTTTCCCGGGAAAGGGTGAAAGAAAAAGTTTTTTTTTTTGTATGTAATCATTAAGTTTTTCCTAGAATAATTTGCTTGATTTTAATTGCGGTTTACAATTTTAAAATTCAGTATTATGTTGGGCTTAAATTAAAGCACAAGACATTTTATGTCCATTTCAAAATGTACTCACTTACTTTTGATGGAGATAATCTCGGTTTAATTTTAGTAATTGGGGTAAAAAACTTTAAACTTAGTATTTTAATTACTTTTATAAGTAATTCATCTTGCCTAAATAAATTCTCCTAATTTCTGTATTTAAATTTTGCTTCCCAAATATTTTTTGTTTTCCCAATCTTTTTGGGGGAAAAAAGGAAATTCTTTTATTAACTGCTTCGTCTATTTTAAGCTTGACTTTGGTTTTAATTAATAACAGTTTTGCTTAAATTTATATTAGGGATTTTGATTTAAAAATTTAAAGATTTAAATTTAAAATTTTATTTTTTAAAATTTTAAAAGAGGGTTTTTTAAATTGGGTTTAAAATTTAAATTGTATTGAATTAAAATGACTGCTTTTTATATTATTGCATATAAATTTATGTGATTGACTTTAAACATTTTACTATATATATAATTTTTTTACAGTTAAAACTTAAATTTTGAAAAATTCTCTAATAAGTTGTGAATTTTTCCTTTACATTTGTCTAAAAAAAATTAAATTTACTTTTTGAAAAGCAAGTCTGGGGAGAAAAAATTGCTGTATAAAACTTTTAAAAGTTTATATCAATATTTGGAAAATAAATTATTTGATCCCAAAGGCAAAAACCTTTGGTGGCAGCGAAAGGGGAATCGAATAACTAATGCCATTTGGGGGGAAATAATAGATAATATTCTTTTTTTCCGGCCTTGCCCCAAACCTTGAGAAATTTGGCACTTCCCCCTTTCTTTTTTCGCAGCCTCACAACACATAAAACCTTTCCCCCCTCTCCCCTTACCCCTTTCCCTACTGGAGGCGCCATGGCCACCCCGGGGGTAACAGCGGGGGGTATCCTTTTTGGGCTCACTCAACACTGTCCCCCAACTGAGATTGCCCCCCAAAAAAATTTCAGTATAATTGGGATTTGCGGGTGAGGGAGTGTACATCCCATCTACTACACTGGCCTTTTTGGGGGGACATTGATGAGTTTTTTTCATGCAATTGACCGGGCCACGGGTAAAAAATTGGACGTGGGGCCCAAATTGCACTATCAAGGAAAAAAATTGTTTTGGGGAAGCAGCAAATTTGCTGGAACTTTTTGGGCTCATAAACTTTCGGAGTTTACATAAAAAATTTAAGATAAATAAAGGGGAATTTTTTCCAAAGATTTTTTCAGCCGATGATTTTTCCCGATAAAGATAAAAAAGGGGCCGGGCCCGAAAAGAAAGGGAAAAACCCCTAGGGTCCTTTCTGATACTTCTCCTTACATTACGAGCCCAACTTGATCATTGGGAACCAAAACGAGCAACTTTACTTTAGTTTGATTTAGTGAAATCTTTTTAAAGGCAATGCCAAAGAGGTTTATTTAAGGGAAAGTTCTTTTCGGGATAAACAACCCACATAAACTACTAAAAAAAGGCTTAACATTTGCTGAGCATCACCCCCTAAAATCTCATTTTACTGTTTCGGGCGAACTGAGGGGGAAAAGATACCCCCCGCGTCGCATTTTTTTTGGGCCGGAGAACAAAGGGGAACGGGGGACGCTCCAAAAAAACAAAACCCCCCCTTCACCACATTTAAAAAGGGGGCCCATTACAAAATTGGGCCCTGGGGGGAGGGGGGCCCGGGACGAGAAAAAAGGAATAGTGAAAAAAGGAAAATAGTTCTCGAAAGGGCCCGTGAACCCGGGAGTTTTTTTTGTCTGTGGGATACGTTTTACCTAACCAAGCCAAAAAATTTTTTTGGGAAACCCCGAATCCAGCCCTTTTCCCAAAAGGGGGTAAGGAAGTTTTCCCCGTCGGCTACGGGATAAAAATCCTCTCCCCTTTAAAACCCGTGTGGGGGAGCAGAAAATTTTTGGGGGCCTCGGGGGCACAAAGGGTGACTTGTTTTAAGTGTGGGGGACAGGTCATATTGCCCTAAGTTTTATTTTCCCCGTGATAACTAAAAACCCAAAGGGAAAGAAAGGGTAATTTTTACGGGAAAAAAGGGGGATTGACGTGTTGGGGGATTTGGGAAAACCCTGTAGGGTGAAATTCTCTTGTTTCAACTTTTGAAACAAGGAAATATTTCCCTTGGGAGTTCCTGTAGGAAAAGATAAAGGGGGCCGATTCCCGCCCATGTCACGGAAAAATAAAAAAAATTTGGGGCTCCCTTGGGAAAAACCCAAACCCTTTCTGATTTTTCAAATAAAAGGAGGGGGGGGTTACCCTTTCCCCGAAAGGGGGTGAGATTACTTTGAAAAATCCTTTTGGCATTTTTACTAGTGTGTTACATTTATAGTTAAAAATTTTATTTGGGGGGAAATAGTGCATTACTGGGGGTGTTTTTTGCTCAGGCTCACAAATTTAACTATTCACCCCTACCCCCCTGGAAGTAACCATTGATGGTAAGGAAATCCCCTTTAGAAAATGAACCTAAACCGAGAGTCCCCTCGCCCCCGGCGGAAAAAAAAAAGTAAATAATTATATTGGAATTAAGATTTTTCCCCTCCCGGGGAAAAAAAGCCCCCCCCAAAAGCATCAGCCCCCAATTAACAAAAGACGATTTTTTTTAGCTGTACGTCACTAAGACAGGGAAAAAAAAAATATAAATGCTATAAGTGGTATTTTCAAGACCTGTGTGAAACCCCAAATTTCTTTTTTGGCCCCAAGAAAGGGAAATAATTAAGACGGAATTTTTCAAGGGGGGAAATTGTATCAAATTTGGGAGCCCTCTGAAAAAATGCAGATGCTCATATTTTTCTCGGGAATTGTACTTCCCCAGCTGGCAAAAGGAGGTAAGTCCCCCATATGTGAATTCAAAAGACCCCTGAAAGGATTTTCAAAAGAGAAGGTAGGTACCCCCCAACCTTTGATGACCCAAATCATTCACAGAAGATAAATGGAAATACGATGGGTTTTCCCGTTTTAAAAGGGGGAAAGGTTGGATGACGGTATTTACCAGAATTATAAATTTTAAAAAGAAGGGGAAAAAAAAATTCCATAGGGGTAAAAGGAATATAAGCTAAAAGGGGGTTTAAATATAAAAATTCCAATGTTTTTCTTTTTAAAGAAGATAAACCCACTTACTTTTTCCCAACACTTTCTTTCATGAAATTTTAGGGAAAGGGGAACCGGAAATACACCGGCCCTACACCATACCCCTGAAATCCCATGAACAGATCCGTGGAAAAATTGGAGATCTTGTAAAAAGAGGAGTCCAAAGGCCCAGTAAGTTCCCTATAACCACCCTTTTTAGTTCCTTTTAGTAAAGAAAGATGAATCCTAGATTTTGGTTTTTAAATTTTAGGCGATTAAATGAAAAAATACTAAATAAAACATACCCCTTTCCCAAATATTGACTTATTTTCTTGCGCAAAGGGGAAAAAAGAAAATTTTTTACATTTTTTAGATCTCCGTGAATTTTATCCCCCAGTTTCCATTAACTGAAGCATCCTGTGAAAAACTCCCTTCATTTTCTCCTGAGGGTCGTTATGATATTTGTCACTCCCCCTTTTTTTGGTTTTAAAGGATGTTTCCTGCTATTTTTCCCCGGTTTATCAATCATTATTTTGCGGGGTTTTTGGTTCAAGTAGGTTTGGTTTTAAACCTTGTTTGATTTTTTTGTTACGGGCCCAATGTTTGGGGGATGCCACTAGAAAAAACTTAACAGAATTAGTACGTCGCTTGAGTAAAGCAAATTTTCTCTTAACTAGAAAATCCCGGGTTTTTTTAAAAAAAGGGGAAGTGGATTTTCGGGGCTGTGGCCCAGCCGGAAGGAAATTTAAAGGCACACCCCTCAAAGATTAAGGCAATTAGGGATTTTCCTAGGCCGAAGACTTTGAGAGAACTACAGTCTTTTTTTGGGACTTTCAAATTATTACCGGGAAATTTTTTGGGGAATTTCAGCAAAATGGCTCGCCCCCTTTTATGAGCTAACCAAGATGGGGGAGAAAAACCAAACCCCCTCATTGTTGATTGGAAAAAAAGGGAAACCGGGGGATGAGCTTTGGGGAAGATTAAAGGGTGTAATTTCTTTGGGGGGTTTTTGGGGGTTTCTCTTCCTGTTTTTCTCGACCCTTTTCCCCTTTCCAAAATGGATGCTATTGATTTCGCTTTTTGGGGGTGTTTTCAACCGAGGAGGCCCCAAAGGGAGGGTTAGAAACCCTTTTTCTTTCTTTTCAAGACTTTTAAATAAGGCAGAAAAAAATTTTAAAACACCCTTGAACGAGAAGCCCTCGCAAAAAGTGTATGGGGTTAAAGTGAACAGACCCCTGCTGTTTTGGGCACAAAGAAGGATTTTGACAGATCAAAACCCCTAAATATATTTTTGTAAAAGCCCCCAAAAATACACGAGTACTCGAGGCGTTGCAGGGAGCTGAATATGATATTGGGAAATTGACACCTCACAGGGAAAAATAATGTTTTTTCGCAGATGCGCTCTCTTTGTATTAACTGGACAAGAAATTTTTTGGGGCGTTCTTTAGATGATGGGACCAAAAGCAAAGGGGGTTCTAAATGGAAATTACGTAGCTTGTCTGTAGCTCAGAACAAAAATGTAAAATGGGGGAAATTTAGGAATCCCTTTAGAAAGGGAAAAAACGAGGTTTTTACCAAAAACCCCCCATTCCTTGGGGATTTTAGATTGGGGGAAGAGGTCTTCTCTATAGGGTTTTTCAGGTTTAAAAATGCGCATAAATTTGACAAATAGTCATTCCTTCCGGGATTTTCCACAAGGTGATTAACCCAAAACCCGGGCCTTTTCCTTTTCGGGACAACGGGGGAAAGAATGCAAATTTAGCTCGCCTTTGGGAATTTGGGATATTTGGGCCCTCCATGGTTTGGGGAAAGTTGAAAAATTTCTGAAATCATTTAAGGTTTGCTTGAAAATTTAAACCGGGGGCCCATGTGCCAAACACCAATTTTAAAGTACCTGAGGTAACTCGGGCCGTTCCAGAGAGTTCCCCCTTGATCTAATTGGTCCTTTACCTGTTAGTGATTTACGGGCATGGATACATTCTTTCCGGGGAAACGATAGTTTTACAAAGGGACGGGTTGCAGCTCCTTGAAGAAATAAAAGTGGGTAAAGGAAAATTGCTGAAGCATAAAGTTGACAAGTTATATCTATATTTTGGAGGCCCCTGAAACTTTGTGGTGGGTAATGGAGGTTAATTTTAGCTGAAAAATTTTTTAGGGAGTTCAAAACCCTATTGGGAATAAAACATAGGGAAAAAAGTAACCCCATATCAAACCCCCGCAAATTGGGATGGCAGAGAGATTTAAAAGGATCATTGTAAGAATTTTACGTACCAAAGGTAGATGATTTTTTCATCCTGTTTTGGGGTGAATGTTTCCCCTAAACCTTATTGGGGCCCATAACCGGCCTAACATCGCATTATTGGGGATAAACCCCCATTTTTTCCCCAATTCCTGAGAGACCCATGCTGCCTTTTTTTAAGTTTTGTAGACCAGGAAGGGCTACTATTAATATTGGGTGACTATAACAAAATTGTTAGCACCCGCAGGCATGGGATTTGATTTGGGTTTAACGGGGGTTTCAGTCCCCCCCAATGCCCCAGGACCAAGGGGGGGTTTAACGACCCCCCTTTTTTGGGTGCGGGGGTACATAAAGAATGTAAAAAAAATCGGGGAATCACGTAGTTTGCTCCTTTGTAGTAGGTCCCCCCCCCGATGCTAAGATTATTAAAACCTGTTTTTTGAAAATAAGGAAATTTTGACCCCTGGGACGGTTTTTTTAAAAGTGCACATTGACCGGTTTAAAATTTTTTTGCAGAAGTGAAATTTCTATTTTATTAAAACCCCCTATGTGGGACGCCCCTAACCCCCTGCCCGAAAAACCCTTACATTCTCATATGCAACAAGAAATGTTCCATGGAAAATGGCTTCCCTTGAACTTAAAGGCATTGACATTGATGAGGAAGCTGACGCTTTAGTTTTTTTGAGAAAGTAAATGAAGAGAAAAAATAGTTGGGTTTTGGGGGAGTGACAGAGATTTTCTGAATGAAAAACTACCAAATTTTCTGCAGGTGAAAACTCCGGTTTAGGCACTTCCTGGTTTCTTCCCCTCCTAATCCTATCACCAAACCTTCACCCCCTATTCCATCCCATCCTTAAATCCTTTAAAATCCTCATCCCGATCCCCCGATTTCCCCAAAGGGGAATGGACAAACCCCCTTTATATATAAATTTCCCCTTCCAGATATGGCTCTTTAAACCCCGCATCGTACTGGGCCTATTCACTCACAGATTTTAGAAACTCCGCAAAGGTTTTTATAGGGAAAAGGCGAAGTTTTGTGATGTCCATAAACAGATATTAGATTCCCACTCACAAGATATCTCCATTTAAAAGAAGTAAAAAGTAAAATGGAAGCTGTATTAATTTTAAAACATATAAAATTTTTTTTGAAAGATTTTTCAGAAAATAATTTTTTGTCTCAACCCTCAGTTTTCAACAGTGCATTTTTTTTCCTTGGGCCCCCACAGAAATTTTTGTCTATGGGCCACTCATGTTTTTTCCCAAATTTAAAAAGCACTTCTTGCTTCATTTTAAAATGCCCCTTTTTGACCCATATTTACTCCCACTTGGGTAAAATTGCTTGCATTAACGGGAAATTTATCACCGGGGCAAAAGGGAAATCCTTTTTTCCCGTCACCACCGACTACCTGTCCCCTTTTGGGACATTTGATAAAGGTGATTCCCCAGATCGGGTTTAGGATGGTGTTATCCCTATTTCAATTTTCCCCTTGCAGGGGACCCCAAAAATTTATTTGCTTGTTTTAAAACCCCTCCCAAATTTCCCCTTCCCCCTGGAGAGGGATTTTTTTTCTCTCCTTTTTTAAAGTTAAACCTTTTTTGCCATTAGCCACACAGAGATTATTACAAAAAATTAAGATCCTGACCTTGTATGTTTAACTGTGGGAAAAAACAACCAATTTTATGTTGGACAACATTGGTCCTATTTTTTTTTCATCCACAGCTCGTTCCTGTCTTTTCCTCCCCCATTTCTTGGACCAAGACCCCTGTCTAATTGTGACTCTGTATTGTTTTGCACTTTTTTCCCGCAGTTAATTCCGTTGAAATTTTATTTTTTTTACTAACTCCCGAGCCTTTCCAAATTTTCTGTCCCCTTCCCTGGTCAAAATGGGGAAACCCCAACCCGACTCCCAACCCGACTGGGTTTTGGTTTTTTTTGTACTACCGGGGTCCTGCTCCGCCAGGAGTGATACCTTTGGGTTTTTTCCCCCCAGGTACGACCCAGGGGGCCCGCTGTTCCCTAAACATACACCGTCCTCAACTCTACTTTTCCCCATGCGTCCCCCATTTTCTGGCATCCCGCCCCGCCCACAACCCCAAACTGGAGATCCTTCAGGAAAGCCCGGAGTGAAGGTGAAACCACAGACCTTCTGCGGGAATTGCCAAACCCCATCCCCCCTAGGGGACGACCAAAACCCCTACGCCAACCCCCACTGGCCCCTTTCAGTTATGGGGGACTTTGTTTTCTTTTCGTCCCTCTCATCTTAGCTGTGTGCTGGGAGTGGTTTTTCCGTTTTTGGCCCACGTCGCGAGGTGCTTCCGCAACTGCCCGACCCTGCTCCAGGGGGCACCCATGGGTCCCTCCTTTCTCCTGGGCCCTCCCTCTCCCCCCCCTCAGGTGCGGGGACGCAGCCTCCTCAAAAAGGGGAAAGGGGAATTCGGGGGACATTACGCGTTATTCGTAAAAAAGCGAGGGAGACGGACGCCCATCCGGTCGCAAAATCAGAAAATAGAACAAAACGGCGAAGATGAGGGCGAAATCCAGGGAAAAAAGGGCAGATGGGAAAAAATGGTAAACAGGAAAATGACCCATTACGTCAAAATGGAGCGTGGGTTTACGCCCTGACTAAAAAGAAACTTTTTAGAAAACCAAATACCAAAACCCCATTGGAAATCGTTTCCCCAGATTATCCAATAATTAATCGGGGTTTAGAAAATAAAACAGAAGGTTTGATAGCAAAAATTAAAGTGGGTAAATACAGGTTGAAAAATTTTCTGGGACTGGAAAGTCCTGACGCAGATGTTTTCGAATAACGAAAAGGGGAAAATTTAAATTTCATTCCTGATAACTGCTAAAGGCGTGACCGGAAGGGGTCCCAAACGGGGGTAAAAGACGGGGCGAGACAACAACGAGGAGTAGGAGTTTGGAGTTTGGGCCTTTAAAGTCCTCCCGGGAGCCCTTTTTCGCCCCTGTCCCCTTTGGGGCAAATTTTTGGGTAAGCCCCATTTAAACATTTTTAAATGGGTTTTTTTTTTAAGGGGGAACATGGTGGACGGGAAAGTGCTATGGAAAAAATTGGGATTAAGGGAGTTTATAAATATTTCTTGATTGATGTATGAAATTATAAAGGACCAAAAATTTATCTGGGCTAAGTTCATTTAGAAAGTAAAATTATATAAAGGTTTAAACATAGAAATTTTATTGTCAAGTTTGAAGAATGATTAATTGAAGACATATTTTAAATTTTTAAAATTTTAAGTTTTACTGAAAAAATATTGGGGTTTGCATGAGAGTAAGGAAATTTAAAGATTTACTTTTTCGGCCCCAGCTCTAAAGGGAAATGGGGACTTAAAATGATGATGATTTTTTAATTTCCGGTAGAGTGGGAAAAATTTAAATTTTGGGGTTTTGGGATGTAATCATTAAGTATTTTTCCCAAATAAGTTTGCTTGAGTTAATTGCGGCTTGCAATATTTAAATTTAGTATTATGATTGCTTGATTGCACAAAAACATTTTAGTCATTTCGGGAAAGTACTCACTTACTTTTGAAGAGATAAACTCCAGTTTTAAGTTAGTAATTGTGTAAAACATTAACTTAGTATTTTAAAATTTCTTTGGTATAATAATTCCTCTTGGGCCCAAAAAATTTAATTTTCATAATTTTTTTTTTCAATTTTCTTACAAATATTTTTTTTTTGATTTTTAATCATTGGGATGTAAAAAAAGGAATTCCTTTTTTTAACTCTTACGTCTATTTTTTGCATTTTCCCTTGGTTAATTAATAACCCTTTCCCTTAAAAATTTTTATTATGTATTTTTTTTAAAAGTTTTTCAATTTGAGTAAAAGTGACAAATTATTTGTTAAAATTAAAAAGGGTGGTATTTTAAAATGGATAATTATTTTAAATTTAATTTGAATGAACTCAGCTGTTTTATTTTTTGAAAATATAAATTTATGTGATTGAAATTACTGTTTTCTAAAATTTTAAACTTTCAGTTAATAAAATTTGTTGTAAAATTTTCTAATAAGTTTGAACCCTTTTCCCTTTTCATTTGTCTAAACCAAAATTAAAACAAGTTGAAAAGCAAGAAACTTTTGAGAGAAATATAACTATTGAAAATTAAGGTTATACAGATATTGAGGAGTAAATTTATGTTGTTTCAAAGACAACAACACGGGGTTGGGTATTCACAGGGTTTGTGAAAAACTGGAAAACTCCAAGAGGCACCGAGTACCACAGGGTCCCAAAAACACCACCAGGGGGGAAAAGCCAAATGGCAGGCGGGGGGACGAAATAAACACAAAAATTTTCAGTCTTTTCCCTTTTTTTTACACAAGTTTTTTACCCGTACACTTTTCTATAGGCACAAAACAGGGGGAAACAAGCATGTCACACTGCACGATACAGCTTATAACAGGGGCAACACAAAGTTTATCAGGTCACAAGGGCACACACGAGGCCCTTCACAGGCAGCACCCAACCCGCGTCTCCTTTGGCTTGTTCCTCCGCTCCTCTCCGCTCACAGCCAGTTTGCGTCATGTTTTGCCCAGGATCCTTTTATTTTTAACACATCCAGGTCACCCTTTTTCATGTAACCCACATGTTTCGCACAGAGACAAAGACACCTGGCATAGCAGTGTGTATATACATAAACATAAACACACACACACTAACACACACACACACACAAACAAACTGACACATACAAAGACCACAAAAGAAAATGTGTTTTATACACATTCATATATATATATAATTATATATATATATATATATATATATATAATAGTAATATTATATATATATATATATATATAAAATATATATTATATATATGTATGTATGTATATGTTTTTTTTTTTTCATATGTACATATTACTAATGTATACACCAGACACACACACATACTCAATATACATATTATATATATATATATATATATAATATATAATATATTTTATATATATAATATATTTTAATAATTATTTAAGTAAATAATTTATATACCTATATATATATATTTTTATATATAATTATATATATATATATATATTTATATATATATTATATACTACACAAGGGTGTATATTATGTATATATGCTACCAAAATACATATGTTGCGTATAAT
>NW_023660218.1:54224-56724 GCF_015228065.2 Penaeus monodon | reverse complement strand
CAAAACACATTATATATTATTATATATATTTATTTTATATATATTTTTAATATAATAAATCTATTTTAAAATTTTATTTTAGTATTAAGCTATATTATTATAATTTTCACTGCTTTCTGTTTTATGGGGTTGGGTAGGTGTGGAGGGGGAGAGTATTTTATATATATATATTATAATATATATAAAAATATATATAATATATATAAAAAACTATATATATATATTATATATATAATGTATATTATATATATAATATTTTTAATATAATATTATAATTTTATATAAAATTATATATATAAAATTTATAAAATCATCATCATCAAGGGGAAAACCCCCCGACGGGGGCGCAGGGCCCCGATCCCCCCTTCGCTTCCAGCCATGGGGATCCCTCGGGGAGTCCCCCGGGTGGGCCCCAGGGCCCAAAATCTCAAATTTCCCTCGCGACGGGCTCGTCGAGCTGCCCAAGCCCCCATCTACTAGTCGTCCCCCAGGGCTCCTCCACCCCGGATTGTCTCGCAGAGAGATAACCTTTTGGCAGGGGCGTCCACAGGGGAAAGGGGAGTGGTGGCCATATAGCCGGGGTTTGGGGTCCCAGATTATGCAAAGTAAAAGGTCCCCCTGCCCGTCTCCCCGGGGTAAACCCCCGGTTGGAAAACGCGGTCCTGCCAAATGTACCCCCTGACCCCAAAAGGAAATTGTTACAAAGGGATCAAGGCGAGATCCAAGACAAGGATAAAAGTCCAGGTTTTGCTTCCATAGAGCAAAAAATGGCATTTTCAAGGCCTGAAGACACGGCCCGCTTGGCCTTTCCCTAGTTCCCCATCATTGATTTTGATAAACACTTTAATTTTTGGCCCACCCTTTTTGCTGTGAAAGGGGCCAAAGAACGACTATAAGGTGTTGGTGTGCATGCCTTTAAAAACATTAACTAGATTAATGATTCCGGTTTTCGGGGCATTGATTACGTTTTAAACACTTGCGGGTTTCGGTCATTGGTTAAAAAATCGATTCGGTTTTCCCGGGTTTTTATTAACCTACTTCCTGTTTACACCTCAGGGACGTACGTGGGTGGGGACGGGTTTCCCTCCATAAGCATTACTTATATATATATTGTTAATATTTTTATTTCACTTATGTTTTTTTTGGGTGGATTATGTTAAAATAAAATATAATATAATTTTTAATATTATATAAAATAAAATTATTATATATATATAAAAAATAATACACAAAAACACACACACACACACACACAACACCCACACACACACACACACCCGACATATAAAATTATAATATATATATATTTTATATATAAAATATTAATTTTATATATATATAATATTATGGGGTGTGTGTGTGGTGTGTGTGTGTGTGTGTGTGTGGTATACACTTTTGTCTTTTTTTGCGTTTAATTAGTATATATATATATATAATATATATCTATATATTTTTAATAATTTTTATATATATTTATAATATATGTGTGTGTGTATATATATACACACACACACACACAAACACACAAATCACCACACACACACACAGACACACACACACACACACACACACACAACACACACACACACACACACACACACACACACACACACACACACCACACACACACACACACACACACACATATACACACACATACAGATATAGTGTATAGATATATATATATTATATATATATATATATATAAGATATATATTATTATTATACTTATATATATATATATATATATATATATATATATTATAATATATATATATATATATATATATTTATTATTTATTTATATTATATATATATACTTATTTATATATATATATATTATATATATATATATGTATATATTATTATATATATCTATATATCTATATATATATATATATATGTATATGTTCTATATATATTATATTGTATATATATATATATATATATATATATATATATATATAATATATATATATATATATATATATATATACATACATATATAGCGTTAGGTGCGCGCGAGAACCCAGCGGACGACCTGCGGTGGAGGCGACACCAATTGTAGTTGTTTTTTAATTACGTACATAGGCCTTCCCCTGTGGCTTACACACCTGAGCTGCCACCACCCACTTATTTGCGTGTGGGAACGCGTATATGTGCGTGTGTGTGTTAGATACGAATACAAGAGTATGTGCAGAAGGATAGAACGTGTGTGTGCATGCGTGTGTGTGTGGAATACGTGTATGACAGTTGGTAAGCGTGTTTAAACCGAGGGGGAGGACGCGCACGCGAGTACACCTCACACTCGCGAGTCTCGACTTTGCTCAGGCGTAATTAGGAAACTGTACCTAAATGCTTCGTCCAACAGTATTTGAGTGAAATCCCTCTGCAGATCGTTCACAACAGCGTTTGTATGGAATTCCTCCGTTAACAACCCAACTAGCGTCCCGTGCGGGGTCTTTATGATGGGCCCCCACAATACTAAAAACCCGTTTTT
>NW_023660218.1:51596-54124 GCF_015228065.2 Penaeus monodon | reverse complement strand
ATTATTTATTTATATATATACTTTTATATATATAAAATTTTTTATATTTTGTGTGGGGTTGTGTGTGTGTGTGGTGTGTGTGTGTGTGTGTTTGTGTGTGGTGTGTGTGTGTGTGTGTGTGTGTGTGTGTGTGTGTGTGTGTGTGTACATGTATATATCTGCCTATGTATCTATATCTATCTATCTATGTATCTATTTATTTATCTATCTATCTATCTATCTATCTATCTTCCTATATATCTATCTTATATATACATATATGTATATATGTATATATATATATATATATATATATATATATATATATATATATATATATGTTGGTGTGTGTGTATGTATGTCTTTCTGTATGTATGTATCACTAAAACACACACACATAAATAAACACAAGCACACACACACACACACACACACACACACACACACAACATATATATATATATATATATATATATATATATATGTCGTGGCCAGCTCCGTCACCGATTTTTCTCATCGTCTATGAACTCGTCGTTGATCCACTACCAACTTCAAGTCGTGACGAAATGTTCATGTATAATCCTGGAAATTTGCTAAAGGCCCGAGGTGATAGTTACTGCTACAAATTAGAGCATGGAGTCCGCATTAAGGAAAATTATACTTATGGGGGATTATTTTTAATTTAGGGTATTCGGTTTGAAAGTTCTTTTTATCCATTAACTTTCTAGATGCGATCCCTTAGCTATTTTGATATTTTGGTAAATGTTACCGAGAGCGACGCACCCTCTCAGAGACTAAGTTCCAAAATTGGATTTTTTATATCTTTCCTCTACCCAACGATCTTGGGGGATGCGTGGGGAATGGGGGGTTGAAGGGGGGGGGGGTAATGGATAGCACGGGTGCCCATAGGAAGCTTGCAGAAATCAAAGAAAGTGATTTATGAAACGTTAATAATTTTGATTTTTTTGAAACCCGAGCCAAACATTGTCCACGAACGTAAGTAAAGCACAAAAAACGGTAAAAATCGGCAATTGAAACTCTACGGACCGACGCGCCAAATTTCGAAAAACTCTACGTGGATAAAACCCGTCGCTCGGCAAAAAAATCTACGGGGTTTCCCCTATGGTAATCGTACAATGCGTCCTAACCAATAAACCAACCTAACCTTAACCCTGTGGAATTCATACACTACGATCTATATATTCCCTAGCCAGGGGGCTCTGCCCCCTGGACCCCCTGTGGTAATAAATACACCTATAAGGACCCCTATTTCATACCACTTCGTGCCAAGAGACATCTATTTCGTTAAAAAAAATAATTGCCACATACCGTCAGTGTGGGGGGTAAGAAGAGCAGCGGTGAGGAGGAACTGATGGAATCTTATTTTCCTTCAGGGTGGCAATAAAATAGAAATTCATTATCAAGGGGGGCAGTTTTCACGGCACTTGGGACAATTAAATTTTTGGGTGATTAAGTTGTGCGACCGGCACAGATCGAGCAATAGGTCGGCCTGGCCGCCGTATTGCTGCCAAAATTGCCCGTACCTACCATAAATAACATTTAACAGTAAAATGGTAATGATATGAGCTAATAAAATATACACAATACAATTACAAATTACTTAATATAAAGAGAACATACCCCATGTCACACCGACAAAAAAAAAGTTCGAGCTTGCTGTGCCATGTCCACCGGCTTAAGTGAGAGTGAGTGAGCAAGCGACCGCGAGTGTATTGTTCCGATATATGAGGCAATTACGGTAAACAAGCAGTAGTATTGTTAAATAATTAAGAATCTGATAATAGAAATGATAAGGAAAAACAACAAAAAACCGCAACTACATTTGGAGAGCAACCAAAGATATGTAATAGCATAAAAAAACTAAAGGAAATGTTGTTAGAAATAAGAGAAAATAATGAGGGAAATAAAAAACAAATCGGAAATGATTTCCATTTTTGTAAACAGAAACGCAAGAATTATGGTCAAAGGAAAACGCGATCCTTATAGAAAATGGATATATAGAAAATGAAAGAAATGAGCAATAGAAACGAGAAATTATGGAATCTGCCATTTTGAGGGTGTTGTGGACTTAGCCCTCTGAGGGGTGACATGCAGAACGAAATTTCCCCATTTCCGGGAAACATGAGGCCGCTGCAGATTTATTTATATTGTTTCCTAGTCTATTTTTTATGCTCTACAAGATGGCAGTGTCCATTTTTCTCTATCTCAGTGCGTCACTCTCGGTAACTTTTACCGATATTTTTCTAATATCTCGTTTATTTCGTTTTTATTTTTGCTTTGGTATTTCATATATATATATTTTTTCTTTTTTTCTTTTTTTTCTTTTTTTATGTATTTTTGTTGTAAGTATTTCCATTTTAATTCCCATATTTTATTAATTTTAGAATGGTTAGTTTTTAAGTCTAGTGATATTTTATTAGAGCACATATGCAACATTTTACTTCTTAAAATGTGGAGCACCCGTGAGAGAACCGTCGGCCAAGGAAATGGGCGGGGTCAAAGTTGATCTAGCCACCTTAGGTGGTGAC
>NW_023660218.1:27500-42500 GCF_015228065.2 Penaeus monodon | reverse complement strand
ATATATATATATATATATATATATATATATATGTATAAGTATTGTCAACACTACGTAGCAAGACCGGATTTACACTTCACACCTCCGTCCAAACAGCTGCCCTTCTCCTTGGGCAGGACGCAGATGCAGCCCGGCTTTCTCTTTTCGCACAGGAACAAACATCCGCCCTCGTAGGGAACCGCCGCATAAAAGGACACGTCCGTAAGGCAGAAGGGAGAGACACAACAGACAGCCCAAGCCAAACAGAGTCCAGCTCCACCACCTCGTCCTCCACCCGGGGACACGGGGGTCTCTTGGGGGGTCTTATATCTGTCTTCAAGAATAAACCAGCAAGCTAAGCCCCTTTTCACTGACCCACCCAAGTCTCGCTTACATCTGATGGCAGCGGTGTTCAAGAACCTCACAACGCCGACGCATATTCGCCTACCACCTCTCTCCTCGCCGACGCCTGTTGCCGATCCACGCGAAGTGCCTCCCCGCCTCTTTTAACGCCAATAATAATAATAATAATAATAAAATAAACAGGGATTTTAGCTTCTCACATGACAAGCTTAGGCTTCAAAGAAAAGGAAAAAAAATCATGACAAATATAAGGAAATCATAGTCAATCAATCATTATAATTAAAGAGGTTTACAACTTCCATACAAAAGGATGCAAAGTGCAAAATAAACTACTCGCTGTATTCTACAATACACATACACACACACACACAGACACACACACACACACACACACACACACACACACACACACACACACATATATATATATATATATATATATATATATATATATATATATATATGTATGGCGGCAATAATTACAATATTGATGATATTGATAATAGTAATTCCAATAATGATGATAAACAATGATGAAAAAAATTACCCAAAGTCGAAAAACCGGCATATTCTAACGAAATATATGGCCTTTTCAGTGTATATCCAAAATGTCGTTTTTTCGAATTCAGTAATGATTTGGTAATTACTAGGGTAATAATGATGACAATGATCATATTTGTATTAATCATGAATATAATGAACATAAAAATGAGAAAAATGAGAATTAGTATAATTACCCAAACAATATATATGGCGGCAATAATTACAATAATAATGATAATAAATATTGCAATTCCCCAAAGTCAAAAAAGCGGCAAATTTCATACTCCAAAATGCCGTTTTTTTCTATTTCAATGATGATTTTGGCAACTATTAGGGTAATAATGATGATAATGATCATAAGTGTATTATTCATGATAATAATGATGATAAAATGAGAATAATGAGAATTTTAATAAAATCATAATTATAATGCTAATTTTTATAATAATATGATAAAATAAAAATAAATTAATAAAAAAATATAATAATAAATTGATAATATTAATTAATAATATAAAATAATAGTAATATATATTAATTATATATATTATTATCATAATATATATAATATTATATTTTATTATTATTTTAAAAAATATCATAACTGTTATAATAATATTATTAAATAATATAATGATATAATAATTACAATCTCGATATAATTGTTTAATATATAATTAATTTTATTAATTATATTATTTGTTAATTGCCAACAAATATTATATTATAATATTTGATCAATGAAAAAATATATTAATAATACAAATAACTTAATTGTTTATTATATATAATTAATTATATGTATTATTATTTATTATTATTTTATTATTATTATTATTATTTATTACTATTGTTATCATTATTATTGTTATTATTTTATTATTTTTACTTATTATTATCCAAAAAATATGTATGCGCAAAATTACAATATTGATGATATTATAATTATAATTAAATAATGTAATCAATATGATAAAAATTACCAAATAAAAACGCTATTCTTATGAAATATTGGCTTTCAGTAGTATATCCAAAATGTTTTTCTTGTTCAATTAAATTAATTACTATGGTAATATAAATGAACTATTGATAATGATGAAAAAATACCAAATGAAAAAGAAATTAATTAAATTACCCAAAATATAATGGGTAATATTAAATAATATAATAAATTGCAATTCCCCAAAGTCAAAAAAGGACAAATTTTCATACTCCAAAACCGATTTTTTCATTCAAAATGATTTTGGCAATATTAGTAATAATGATGAAATGACGTAAGTTATTATAATGATAATAATATTATAACAAGTGAAAAAAGAGAATTTTAATAAAATCATTTTATAATACTATTTTTAATAATTGGAGTAATTACAATAATAACAATAATAATGATAATAATAATAATAAAATAATAATAATGATAATAGTAAATAATATAATAAATATAATATATATTATTATTATTATTATTATAATTATCTAATTTTTTATTATTATTTTTGCTTTATTTAGCATTGTTGCAAAAAAAAAATATCAAACTTAATAATAACATAATAAGGAAAAAAGTGACGTAATTCTTCAATTCGCCTTTATTTTTGTATAGTTATCATTTTTGTTTTTACTATAGTTTTATCTTATAAGCCCAACAAATATTATGATTATAAAAATATGAAAAAAATAAAAATAATGCTTTTAATGATACAAATTGAAATCTTTTTTGTTATTTTTTAATTTTTTTAAATTATTATTATTATTATTTTATATGTTATCTTTTTTTTTTTATTCTTTTTATTATTTCTATATGGTAAAAATTCCCCCCAAAAAATAGTAGGGCGGCCAAAAATTACAATTTTGATGATATGATAATAGTTTTCCCAAAAGAGATAACAATGATAAAAAAAAATTTCCCCAAAATCGAAAAAAACCGGATTTTCTAACGAAAATATGGCCTTTTCAGGTATACCCAAAATGTCGTTTTTTTTGAATTTAATAAAGTTTGGGAATTACAGGGGAAAAATGATGACAAGATATATTTTTATTAAACTGAAAAATAATGAAATGAAATGAGAAAAGTGAAAAGTATAATTACCCAAACAATAATTTTGGGGCAAAAATTTCAATAATAATGAAAAAATATTGCAATTCCCCAAAGTCAAAAAAGCGGCAAATTTCTACTCCAAAATGCCGTTTTTTTTTTATTTTAATGTGATTTTTTGGGAACTATTAGGGAAATAAAATGATAAGATCAAAGTGTATTTTTCATGTAATAAGATGATAAAAGAGAATAATGGAAAATTTTAAAAAATCTAATTTTAATACTAATTTTTTAAAAATTTGGGGTAATTCAATAATAACAATAATAATGAAAAAATAATTTAAAAATGTAAAATAATGAAATAGTAATAATAATAGTAAAATTATTTTTTATTATTATTTATTATCATAATTATTATTATTATTATTTGGTTTTATTTTAAACACTGTTTTCAAAAAAAAAATATATAACTGTAATAATAACGATAATAATGGAAATAAGATGCAGATATTACATATCGCCCCTTTGTTTTTTATTTTATTATTATTTTTTATTATCATTGTATTATCTGTATAATTCCCCCCCAATATTAAAATGTAATAATTTTAATAGATGGAAAAAAAATGCTATTAATGAAAAATTGAACATTTGCTTTGTATTTTTATTACCCCTTATTACATTATTATTCTATTAAATTATTTTTTTATTTCATTATTGTTTTTATTTTTTTATTATTCACTATTAAAAAACCCCAAAATATATTGGCGGCAATAATCACAACAATAAGATAATAATGATGAGAGATGATGTAATTCCAGTAAGATGAAAAAGGGGTAAGATACTAATGTGAAGAATGATAAAAGATGATAAAAAAAATAGTGCAAAGCGGCGAATTCTGCGAAAAAATATCCCTTTTTAGTGTTTACTCCCAAAAAGCCGTTTTTTTTATTTCATGTGATTTTTTGGGAAAATTTTTGGTATAAGGGGATAAAAATAAATTGTGTTAATCTAACATAATGATGATAGAAATGAGAATAATGAAATTTTAATAAAATGTAATTTTAATACTAATTTTAAAAAACATGAGGAAATTTCCCGTAATAATAAAAATAACAATAATATATAAAAATAAGATGAGATAATAATAAAGAAATAAAAATAATAAAAATAAAATAATGATAATAATAATCATCACATCATCACATCATCATCATCATCATCTCACACATCCATCATATTAATATTATTATTATTTTTATTATTATTATTATTTAAATTATTTTATTTCTTTTATATAGCATTGCTGCAAAAAAAATTTTCAGAACTGTAATAAAAAAAAATAAGGAATTAAAGTGTAGTAATTTTTTCAAAATCGCCATTTTTGTTTTCAAATTTTTTTATTTAAAATTTTTATGATTTTCATTTGTATTCCTTTTAATTTCCCCCCGAAACTTTTAACTGAATAATAATAACAATAAAAACTATTAAAATAAAATGAAATTAAAAATGATGATAATGTAATAAATTTCAAAATGATGATAAGATTAATAATGATAATATGATGACCGTAATGATGAATGATGGATAACAAAATCGGTTTTCATTTATAATTAAAAAAAAGAAAAGAAAAAAAGACAATAAATCCTCGAAAGTAAAAAAGCGGGAAATTCTAGCGAAATATAGCCTTTTGAGTGTTTACTCCAAAATTACGTTTTTTTTCGATTTCAATGATGATTTTGGCAATTATTAGAGTAATAATGATGATCATAATTGTATTAATCATGACAATAGTGATGATAAAAATGAGAATAATGAGATTTTTAATAAAATCGTAATTATAATAATGATTTTGATAATTGGAGTAATTGCAATAATAGCAATAATAATGATGATGATAACAACAATAATAATAATAATAATATTTTTTTTATCATTATTATTATATTATTACTTTTATTATCAGCATTGTTGCAAAAAGAAATATCATAACTTAATAATAATGGAAATAAAGATGATAGTAATTATTACAATATCGCTATTACTGTTATTAATTAGTTATTATCATCTGTATAATTACCCCCCAAAATATTATAACTGTAATAATTATAATAACAATGAAAATGATGCTATTAATGAATACTCGCTTTGTGTTATTGTTATTATCATTAATATTATTTTTACTTTTATTATTTTTATTATTTCTACTATTAGTATAATTACCCAAAAATATATGCGTCGGCAATAATTACAATAAAAATGATGATAATGATGATAATAATTGCAATAATGATAATGATGATAATAATTGCAATAATGATGATAAAGATGATGATGATGATGATAATAATAATAATAATAATAATAATAATAATAATAATAATAATAATAATAATAATAATAATAATAATAATAATAATAATGACAACAACAACAACAACAACAATAATGATAATAACAATGGTAATAACATTGTTTTTTACATACATAATTATATATATATATATATATATATATATATATATATATATATATATATATATATATATATATATATATATTATATATATATATATATTATATATATACACACACACATGCATATACATTGATGAATAATATATATACATATATACATATACATCAATATTTAGAGATATGTTTACACACACATACACAAACACACACATACACACTCACACACACATGCACACACACACACACACACGCATACACACACACGCACACACACATATATATAAGTATATATAATCATGTATGTATAAATATTTAGATATATATGTGTGTGTGTGTGTTCTCTCTGTGTGGATAGATTTATTTATGTATATATTCATATATCGTATATATATATATATGATATTATATATATATATATATTTTGTTTTATTATATATATATATATATTATATTATAATATTTTAATATATCTATATATATATATATATATATAGTATGTATGTATATATATACTTATAAAATTTATATTATATATATATATATATATATATATATATATATATATATATATATATATATATTATTCGCTGTTATATCACATATTTCATATCAGCAGCTGGTATATCACATCATTTGTAGATCACGTATCTTATAGCACTGAAGGCCTCGTCGAGTACCACTGCGTCAACACATAGTCTTTATTAGCCGTAAGAGTATATCACGTATCCTGTAACACTGCGATCGGAGAGGACTGTAAGATTTAAATTCTTCTTCTGTGTTACAACACCTCGAAGGCATCGAAGAATATCACTGCATCAACACATGGTCTGTATCAGCCGTAAGAGCTGACCTATCACAAAATGTTTGTGCAAGGGGTCGTGCAATAGGAGGTGATGGCGGCTATTCATATGATCGATGTTGGGAGATAATGAGGTCGCAACCTGACTAATGTATAAAATATGAAGTAGATTGTTACTTGACTTTGTAGCCTGTGTATGTTTAAAATGTGAGGGCAGTTAAGACGTCCATATCATTCTGGAATCAGACCGTTAAGCTGATATTCTGACAGTTCCCGCAATGCGTATATATCCAATATTTGTAGAAGTTTCTTTATTATATAATCCAATATACATTATCATTTAGAGGCTTTGTATATTGTGTGCATTTTACAATCGATGTATTAATTAACAGGTTTAACCGCTACTGAATAAACCTTAAGCGAGTGCTACGCAGTGGTATCAGTCACCCCACGCCCATTGGCAATAATAAGCGTTTTTCGGCGGCCACACACACACACACACACACACACACACACACACACACACACACACACACACACACACAAACACACACACATATATATATATATATTTTATATTATATATATATTATATATTAATAAAATATATAAAATATGTATATGTATATATATACCTTTAAAAGATTAATAAAAAAGGTAATATACATATATAATACGAGATAATTTTTTGTATATATTCATCTATAAAAATTTATTTTTTTTCAAATAGGTTTTAAAATTAAACCCAAAAATTTTTTTTTTAAAATTTAAACCCCCAAAATTTTGACCTCGGGTTTTGGGGTTTCAAATCTGGGGAAAAAGGGGGCCCTCAAGTAAAAGGGAAAAAATTTTATTGGGAGGGGAATTGAAAAACCCGGGGGCCCCAATCTTTTTCCCTTTCGTTTCAAACTGGAAACCCTTTTGAAAATTTTTTTAAAAAAAAAATTTTTCCTAGGGCCCCTTTTTAAATTTTAAAAGGGGGATTAAAAATTTTGGGGCAAAAATTTTTTGGGGGTAGAAATGGAAAGTTTTGAAAAAATGGTTTGGGGGGAAAAAAAAACCCCCAAAACCCCCAACAAAAACCCCCAAAAATTTTTTTTGGGGAATTCTAAATTTTAAATTTTTAAATTTTTTTAAATTTTAAATTATCAAAAGGGGTTAAAAAAGGTTTTAAAAAACCCATTAATTAATAGTTTTTTTAAAATTTGACTAGACATTAATTCCCACCTTTTTTTTAAAAAAAATTTTTTAAAAAAAACCCAAAAAACCCCCAAAAAAACCCCCCCCCCCAAAAAAAAAAAAACCCAAAAAAAAAAAAATTTATTTTTTTAAAAAAAATTTTAAAATTTGAAAAAATTGGGAAAAAAAATTTTTTATTTTAAAAATTTTAAAAAAATTTTTTAAAAAAAACAAAAATTAAAAAAAAAAAAATTTTTAAAATTTTTAAATTTTATTTTTCCCCCCCAAAAAAATTTATTTTTAAACCCCCCCCCAAAAAAAAAAATTTTTAAAAATTTTTTAAAAAAAAAATTTTTAAAAATTAATAATTTAGTTTTTTTTTGGGGGGGTTTTGGGTTTTTTTTCCCCCTTTTTTTTTTTTTTTAAAATTTTTAAAATTTTTAAAAAAATTTTTAAAAATTTTTAAATTTTTTTTAATTTTTTTTTAAAAAATTAATTATATTTTTTTTTTTTTTTGTTTTTTTTTTTTTTTTAATTTTTTTATTTTTTTTTTTTTTTTTTTTTAATTTTTGTTTTTTTTTTTTTGTTTTATTTATTTTTTTTTAATATATAATATAAAAATATAAATATTATATAATAAAATTTTAATAAATTATATTATTAATATAAAATTTAATTTAATTAAATTAAAAAAAAAAAAAAAAAAATAATAAACAAAAACAAAAAAAAAAAACAAAAAAAAAAAAAAAAAAAAAAAAAAAAAAAATAAAAAAGAAAAAACCCAAAAAAAAAAAAAAAAAAAAAACAAAAAAAAAAAACCCCAAAAAAAAATTTAAACCCCCCCCCGGGGAAAAAATTTTAAAAAAAAATTTTTAAATAATATTATATATATTATATTTTTAAAAATTTATTAAAAATTTTTTAATAATTTAAAAAATTTTAAAAATATTATTATTTTTTAAATTTTTTTTAAAAAAAGTTTTTAAAAAAAATTTTATTTTTTTTTTATTTTTAAATTTTAAATGAAAATTTAATTATATATATAAAAAAATTTAAATATATATATTATATATATAATAAAAATATACTTTTTATATTTAAAAATATTATAAAAAATTTTTTTTTAATTTTATAATATAAATATATTAGTTAAATATAATTTTTAAAAATATATATATAATAATATATTTTAAAATTTATAAATTTTATTTTAATATAATCAAAAAAGGGGCAACGGGGGGGCCCCCCCCCTTTGCCCCGAGGATCCCTCGAGGGGTTCCGGTGGACACGGCCCCTCTAATCCCCGAAAATCTCGTCGAGCTGCCCAAGCCTTTTCCCTAGGTCGTCCCCGGGTTTCCCCCCCCCGGATTGTTCGCAGAGAGATAAATGATGGGGAGGGTCGTCCACAGGGAAAGGGGAGCTAGGTGGCCCTATAGCCCGAGTTGGCGATCCCCGGGTTTGCAAATAACAGGGCCCATGCCAGTCTACGGTGTAACGCCGGTTTGGGAAAGCGGTCCTGCCAAAGTACCCCGATCCGAAGAAGGAACTTTTAAAAAGGCATCAAGGGGAGACTCCAAACACTGGGTAACCCAGGTTTCGTTCCATAGAGCAAAATGCAGTATCAAGGCCTTGAAAACCCAGCTTTTGGCCTTCTCATAGTTCCGATCATTTATTTGATAACATTAATTAGCCTACTTTCTGTGTATGCCCCCAGAAAAGCTATAAGGTAGTCTGGGTGCATGCTAAAAAACATTAACTATGATTTAAAGATTTGGTTACGGTCATTGATTACTTTTAAACATTGGGTTACGGTCATTGGTTACATAAATCGATTCGGGTTTCGGTTTTCATTAACCTTCCGTTTAAACCCCCCATTTGTAGTGGGTGGAGACGTTTTCCCCCATAGAGCATTACTTATTTTAATATATTAATATAATAATATTTTATTTTTTATATATATATATATTATTAATATTAAAATATTTATATAATTTTTTTTATATATAATATATACACAAAGAAAAAAAAAAAAAAAAAAAATATATATTTTATTTATATATATATAATATTTAAATTAATAGGTTTTTTTTTTTTTTTTTTTTTTTTTTTTTGTGTGTGTGTTTTTTGTTTTGTTTTGGGGTTTTTGTTTTATTTTTTTGTTATATATATTTTAAAAAATAATATATATAAAAAAAAAAAAAAAAAAAAAGAAAAAAAAAAACAAGAAAAAAAAAAAAAAAAAAAAAATAAATTATATGTTAAAAATATAATATTATATATATATATTATATTATTATATATATAATTTTTTATATATTTTTAATAAAAAATTTTATAAAATTATATATAATATAAAACAAAAAAAAAAAAAAAACAAAAAAAGAGGCCCCAGAAACCCACAACACCTCGGTAAGGGAAAATTATAGTTTTTTTAAATTATAATATTTTTTAAATAATAAATTATTTTTTAAATTATTTTTTTTAATAAATAAAATTTAAATAAATTTTATTGTTTTTTAATTAACAATTTTAATTTTTAAAAGGGGGAGGGGCGCGCGGGAACCCCAGCGGGCCCCGGGGTTTAAAAGGGAAAAACCAAATGTTGTTTTTAAAAAAAAAAAAAAAAAAAAAAAAAAAAATTTTTCCGGTAAAATTAACCAAAAGTACGGTGACGCACTGAGATAGAGAAAAATGGACACTGCCATCTTGTAGAGCATAAAAATAGACTGGGAAAACATATAAATAAATCTGCAGCGGCCTCATGTTTCCCGGAAAATGAGGGAAATACGTTCTGCATGTCACCGCTCAGAGACTAAGTCCACAACACCCTCAAAATGGCAGATTCCATAATTTCTCGTTTTCTATTGCTCCATTTCTTTCATTTTCTATATTCATTTTTCTAAAGGATCGCTTTTTCCCTTTGACCATAATTCTTGGGGTTTTCTGTTGACAAACCATGGAAATCATTTCCGATTTTTTTTTTTATTTCATTCATTATTTTCTCTTATTTCTAACATTTCCTTTAGTTTTTTATGCTTTTACATATCTTTGGTTGCTCTCTCAAATGTAGTTGCGGTTTTATGTTTTTTTCCTTACATTTCTATTATCAGATTCTTAATTATTTAACATACTACTGCTTGTTTACCGTAATTGCCTCATATATCGGAACAATACACTCGCGGTCGCTTGCTCACTCACTCTCACTTAAGCCGGTGACATGGCACAGCAAGCTCGAACTTTTGTCGTCGGTGTGACATGGGGTATGTTCTCTTTTATATTAAGTAATTTGAAAATGTTTTGTGTAAAATTTTATTAGCTCATATCATTACCATTTTACTGTTAATGTTATTTATGGTAGGTACGGGCAATTTTGGCAACAATACGGCGGCCAGGCCGACCTCTCGCTCGATCTGTGCCGGTCGCACAACTTAATAAACCCAAAAATTTAAATTGTCCCAATGCCGTAAAAACTGCCGCCTTGATAATGAACTATTTTATTGGCCCACCCTGAAAAAAAAATAAGATTCCTCAGTTCCTCCTCCCGCTGCTCTTTTTAAACCCCCACACTGACGGTATGTGGCAATTTTTTTTTAACGAAATAGATGTTCTTGGCACGAAGTGGTATGAAATAGGGGTCCTTATAGTGTATTTATTACCACAGGGGTCCAGGGGGCAGAGCCCCTGGCTAGGGAATATATAGATCGTAGTGTATAATTCCAAAAGGGTTAAGGTTAGGTTGTTTTTTTGGTTAGGACGCATTGTATGATTACCATAAAGGGGAAACCCCGTAGATTTTTTTTTTGCCGAGCGACGGGTTTTATCCCTGTAGAGTTTTCGAAATTTGGCGCTCGGTCGCTAGAGTTTCAATTGCCGATTTTTACGTTTTTTGTGCTTGTTTACTTCGTTCGTCGGAATGTTTGGCTCGGTTTTCGAAAAATCAACTTTATTAACGTTTTATAAATCACTTTTTCGATTTTGCAGTTCCTATGGCACCAGTGCTATCCATATCCCCCCCCCCTTCAACCCCCGATTCCCCACGCATCCCCCAAGATCGTTTTTGGGTAAGAGGAAAGATATTAAAAAATCCAATTTTGGAACATTAGTCTCTGAGAGGGTGCGTCGCTCTCGGTAACATTTACCAAAATATCAACATAGCTTAGGGATCGCATCTAGAAAGTTAATGGATAAAAAGAACTTTCAAACCGAATACCCTAAATTAAAAAAAATCCCCATAAGTATAATTTTCCTTAATGCGGACTCCATGCTTAATTTGTAGCAGTAACTATCACCTCGGCCTTTAGGGAAATTTTCCCGGATTATACATGAACATTTCGTCACGATTGAAGTTGGTAGTGGATCAAAGACGATTCATAGACATGAGAAAAATCGTGACGGAGCTGGCCACGAAAAAATTATATATATATATATATATATATATATATATATATGTGTGTTGTGTGTGTGGTTGTGTGGTGTGTGTGTGTGCTTGTGTTTATTTATGTGTGTGTGTTTTAGTGTACCCTACATACAGAAAGACAATACATACACAACACCAAAAAAAAATATAAAATATATATATATATATATATATATATATATATAAAAATATATATATTTATATATACATATATGTATATTTTTTATTTGATAGATAATATAGGGAAGATAGATAGATAGATAGATAGATAGATAAATAAATAGATACATAGATAGATAGATATAGATACATAGGGGATATACAGTAACCACACACACACACACACACACACACACACACACACACACACACACACACACACAAACACACACAAACATATATAAAAATATATATATATATAAAAGTATATATATAAATAAATAAATATATATATGTATATATATATGACTTTATTTATATATGTGTATATTCATCATCATCAAGGGGCTAACGCCGACGGGGGCGCATGGCCGCATTCACCCTTCGCTTCCAGCCATGAGGATCCCTCGAGGCGAGTCTCCAGGCAGGCACACGGCCCATCTCTAATTCCTCCGACAGGTCTCGTCGATGCCCAAGCCTGATCTCCCTATCACATATTTCATATCACAGCTTGGTATTCCCTCATTGTATATCACGTATCTTATGCACGGAAGGCCTCGTCAGTACCACTGCGTCAACATATAGTCTTTATTAGCCGTAAGTATATCACGTATCCTGTAACACTGCATCGTAGAGGCTAGTGCGTGAAGATTTAATTCTTCTTCTGTGTTACAACACCTCAAGGGGCAAATTCGAAGATATCACTGCATCAACCCATGGTCTGTATCAGCCGTAAGAGCTGACCTATCACAAAATGTTTGTGGCAAGGGTCCGTGCAATAGGAGGTGATGCGGGCTATTTCATATGATCGAGTTAGGAGATAATGAGGTCGCAACCTGACTAATGTATAAAATATGAAGTGATTTGTACTTTACTTTGTAGCCTGTGTATGTTCACATTAAATGTGAGGCAGTTTTAAGAGTCCTATCATTCTGGAATCAGACCGTTAAGCTGATAGTCTTTTCCCCGCAATGCGTATATATCCAATATTTATAGAAGTTTCTTTAATTCTATAATCCTCATATACAATTATCATTTAGAGCTTTGTATATTGTGTGCATTTACAATCGATGTTAATTAACAGGTTTTTAACCGCTACTGAAATAACCTTAAGCGAGGCTACGCATGGTTAATCAGTCACCACGCCCAACTCCATTGGCAATCATAAGCGTTTTCGCGGCCAACCAACACACACACCACACACACCCACACACCACACACCACACACACACACACACACACACATAAAAACCCACCCCCCACCACATATATATATATATATATATATATATATATATATATATATATATATTATATATATATATTTTAATGTTTTTTTTTTTTTTAAAAATATGTATAATATATAACCTTAATAGCTATACATAAAAAAGAGTATATATATACAATATATACATACATGAGTATAATATGTATATATATGTATAATATCTATTCATACATATATAAAAGAATATATATAAATATACATATATAAATGTTTATCTATCTATCTATCTATCTATCTATCTATCTAGCTATATATATATTATATTAACACATACACACACACACACACACACACACACACATATATATATATATATATATATATATATATATATATTATATATATATACATATATATATATACATATACAGATATACATTATCTATCATCTCATCCATCAAAGGGGCTAACGCGACGGGGGCGCATGGCGCATCCACCCTTCGCTTCCAATCCACGAGGATCCCTCGAGGCGAGGTCTCCAGGCAGCACACGGCCCCATCTCTAGTATCCTCCGACCAGGTCCTCGTCAGCTGCCAAGCATGATCTCCAAGGACGTCCCACAGTTCCTCCTCCACCCGGGTTTGTCTTCGCAGAGAGACAACCTGGTGAGCAGGGTCGTCATAGGAGGCAGCTAGGTGGCCATTATCTCCTGAGTTGGCGATCACGGATTATGCAGTAACCAGGTCCCCATGCCCGGGTCTCACGGTGTAACCGCCGGTTTGTACCCGTGGTCCTGCCAACTGTACCCCTGATCCGGCGAAGGGACTTGTTACAAAAGGCATCAAGGCGAAGACTCCAGGCACTGTATAGCGTTCCAGGTTTCGCTTCCAGGTAGAGCAAAACTGGAAGTATCAGGCCTTGAAGACACGCAGCTGGTCCTTCTGCAATAGGTACCGACAGCTCCAAACGCTCTGTGTTGATCGAGTTTCATGGCTCCTGTTCCAGACCAATCCGTCTACTGACTTCCTGGTCTGACAACCCAGAGATATGTCCCCCCTCGCCCCCACACTACGCTACCAGGTATGTCAAACTTTCTGTAACTTCAACGTCCCTCGCCGCAAGCATGGATCGACTGAACGGGTTCCTTCCCCTAACAGGCCCACCAAAGTCCTGAATCTTGGTGCTTGGTTCCAGAGAACCTCTAAGCCTAGGGCTTCGCCCCTCCTTTGCTAAATGCAATCAGAGTCCGCCAAAAGTGGCTCCAAGGACTCAGAGATGGCACCATCGGCGGCAAAGTCAGGTCGAACCTTAATATGCTTAGTGTTGCTTCCGCACTGACTTTGCTAGTAGGCTCTGGCACATATCCAGTCCATACAAGTGTTGAAAAGGTGGGTGAAGACACAGCGTTGCCTCACCCCTTAATTAACAGGGAAGAAGTTCGACTACCCCCACCACACTTTTACACGCACTTTCAGGTACCAGTAATAGAGGCTTGCTATCAGGCCCAATAATCTGTGTCGGAATTCCCCTGAGGCCGCAGGATCTCCCATAGCGATTCCCGATGCACCGAGTCCAAACGCCTTCTTGAGGTCGATGTAGGCTGCAAGCAACCCACGACCCAAACTCACGACGGCGTTCAAACAATTATTCGAAGCGCTAGTATAAACGGTCTATTGTGGACTTGCCAGGAGTAAATCCATACTGCTCCGGTCTCCTGGTGTGCCTCGGAGGGTTTGCGGATCCGTTTCAGAAGAATGTGAACGAGAACCTGCCTGGTATGCTTGATGGCGTGTAATGCCACGGTAGTTGCTACAACAGTCCCC
>NW_023660218.1:15000-22500 GCF_015228065.2 Penaeus monodon | reverse complement strand
GAGTACGTGTATGACAGAGTTGGTAAGCGTGTTTAAACCGAGGGGAGTAACGGCGCACAGCGAGTACACCTCACACTCGCGAGTCTCGACTTTGCTCAGGGCGTACTTAGGAAACTGTAGCCTAAATGCTTCGTCCAACAGTATTTTGAGTGAATCCCTCTGCAGATTTCACAACAACGTTTGTATGGAATTCCTCCGTTAACAACCCAACTAGCGTCCGTGCGCGGGGTCTTTAGTGATCGGCGCCCACAATACTCAAATCGCTTTGTTTCCTTCTTTTTAGACTTCAAACGTACCTGCTGCCGATTTGTTGATAAACAAATTCTCCGGCAAGGGAACTTCGGTTTATCGAATCTTTCTACTTTATTTTCGAACGGCTTTGTAATTGTAGGCCACTAACCCATTTAAGGAGGTAGTGACTTTCTTATAATTTATTAATTTCCAAGTTTAAATTCGTTCATTTCCTTTCATTTGTCATTGTTATTATTGCGGGTTCTTTATTATTATGTTTCATTCTCGTTATTTATAGATTCATTCTAAGTCCTCTTTTTGTTCCTTTACAAGGCGTATATTCTTAGTGAAAAGGTTTATTATAATTACCTATAAAATCTCAGAATAATGACTGAATTATAGTCTTAATATTTCCCACGTCGCCGACCTTTTAACTTGACACATGTTTGCATTGCCCTTTCCTTTACCTTTACAATAATCATATTGGGTGAGGACTCATTGAAATTATAATAAGGGTTCAAATCCGGAGTATATGTTAAAAACAAACAAAACAGTAAATGGTAAATGTTGAAACCATGGGGGGGGGGGTTATTTCAGCCATTACTAAAAAATTGAATTTACTTAAAAGCACAAAATAGAATAAGGAACAATGTAAATAGATGAACGATATAAAATAAAAGGCACGGGATTTCCTCATAATGGCTCTAAACTGCTCAGCCCTACCCACTACGACCTGTCTACCCGCGCGTATACAACCACTTACGCGACCAGCTGAAAACCCTGTCTCTCTCGCCTCCTTTGCCCCAATCACCACCCTCGAGCAGAGAAGGCCCGCCGTCACCACTAAGGTGGCTAGATCAACTTTTGAACCCCGCCCAATTTCCTTGCCGAACGGTTCTCTCACGGGTGCTCCACATTTTAAGAATAAAATGTTGCATATGTTCCTCTATAAAATATCACTAGACTTAAAAACTACCATTCTAAATTAATAAGAATATGGGAATTAAATGGAATACACCAAAAATACATAAAAAAGAAAAAGAAAAAAAAGCAAAAAAAAATATATATATGAAATACCAAAGCAAAAATAAAAAAAAACGAAATAAACGAGATATTAGAAAAATATCTGCTTAAAGTTACCGAGAGTGACGCACTGAGATAGAGAAAAATGGACACTGCCATCTTGTAGAGCATAAAAAATAGACTAGGAAACAATATAAATAATCTGCACGGCCTATGTTTCCCTCCCTGAAAATGAGGAAATACGTTCTGCATGTCACCGCTCCGAGACTAAGTCCACAACACCTCAAATGGCAGATTCCATAATTTCTCGTTTTCTATTGCTCCATTTCTTTCATTTTTCTATATATCCATTTTTTCTATAAGGGATCCGCGTTTTCCCTTTGACCAAATTCTTGCGTTTTTCCTGTTGACACCATGGAAACATTTTTCCGATTTGTTTTTATTTCCATCATTATTTCTCTTATTTTCTACAACATTTCCTTAGTTTTTTATGCTAGTACATTCTTTGGTTGCTCTCTCAAATTTAGTTGCGGTGGTTATGTGTTTTCATTATCATTTCTTTATCAGAATCTTAATTATTTAACAATACTACTGCTTGTTTACCGTAATTGCCTCATATACGAGACAATACACCGCGGTCGCTTGCTCACGGTCACTCTCACTTAAGCCTGTGACATTGGCACAGCAAGCTCGAACTTTTGGGGCGTCGTTGTGACATGGGGTATGTTCTCTTTTATATTAAGTAATTTGTAATTGTAATTGTGGTATATTTTTATAGCTCATATCATTAACCATTTGACTGTTAAAATGTTATTTATGGTAGGTTACGGCAATTTGGCAGCAATACGGCGGCCAAGTCGACTATTGCCGATCTGTGCCGTCGCACAACCTTAATCACCCAAAAATTTAAATTGTCCCAAGTGCCGTGAAAATTTTCCGGCCTTGATCATGAATACTATGTTATTGGCCCACCCGAAGACAATACGATTCCATCAGTTTCCTCCTCGCCGCTGCTCGTCTTACCCCCACACTGACGGTATGTGGCAATTAATTTTTTTTAACGAAATAGATGTCGCTTGGCACGAAGTGGTATGAAATAGGGGTCCTTATAGGTGTAATTTATGACCACGGGGGGTCCAGGGTGCAGAGCCCCCTGGCTCAGTGGAACTATTAGATCGTATGTGTATGAAATTCAAAACAAAACACAGGGTTAAGTTAGGTTGGTTTATTGGTAGGCGCATTGTACGATTACCATAGGGGAAACCCCGTAGATTTTTTTGCCGAGCGACGGTTTTAATCCACGTTAGAAAGTTTTTTCGAAATTGGTCGCGTGGTCCGTAGAGTTTTCAATTGCCGATTTTACCGTTTTTGTGGCTTGGTTTACTTTTTCGTTTGCGTGTCGAAATGTTTTGGCAGGTTTGTCGGGGGGGGAAAAATCAACTTATTAACGTTTCATAAATCACTTTCCTCTCGATTTCTGCAGCTTCCTATGGCACCCAGTGCTATCCATTATCCCCCCCCCCCTTCGAACCCCGATTTCCCGCAGCATCCCCCATATCCGTTGGGTAGAGGAAGATATAAAAAATCCAATTTTGGAACTTAGTCTCTGAGAGGGTGCGTCGCTCTCGTAACATTGACCCAAATATCAAATACTAAGGGGATCCATCTAGAAAGTTAATGGTAAAAAAGAACTTTCAAACCGACTACCCTAAATTAAAAATAATCCCGCCATAATATAATTTTCCTTAATGCGGACTCCATGCTCTAATTTGTAGCAGTAACTATCAACCTCGGGCCCTTTAGAAAATTTCCAGGATTATACATGAACATTTCGTCCAGGACTTGAAGTTGGTAGTGGATCAACGACGAGTTCATAACGATGAGAAAGAATCGTTGACGGAGCGGGCCACGACATATCTATATATCTATATATAGATATCTATATTATTATATGTTGTGTGTGTGTGTGTGTGTGTTGTGTGTGTGTGTGTGTGTGTGTGTGTGTGTGTGTGCTTGTGTTTATTTATGTGTTTGTTTTTTGTGATACATACATACAGAAGCATACATACACACACACCAACATTATATATAATATATATCTAGTATATAACTATATATATATATCAATATATATAATCCATATACATATATGTATATAATATATAGGATATATAGGAAGATAGATAGATAAATAAATAAGATACTAGATAGATAGATATAGATACTAGGCAGATATATACATTACCACACACACACATCACCACAAACACGACACACACACACCACACACCACACACACATACATACCACACACACACACAACCACACCCAAACATATATAAAATATATGATATATATAAAGTAATCTAAAATAAATAAATATATATATGTATATATATATGACTTTATTTTTATATATGTGATAATCATCATCATCAGGGGCTAACGCCGACGGGGGTCGCATGGCCGCAGCATTCAACCCTTCGCTTCCGGCCATGAGGATCCCTCGAGGCGAGTCTCCAGGCAGGCACACGGCCCATCTCTAATTCCTCGCGCCAGGTCTCGTCGAGCTGCCCACGCCCTGATCTCCTCGGTCGTCACACAGGTCTCCTCCACCCAGGGTTGTGCTCGCAGAACGACAACCTGATGGTCAGGGTCGTCCATAGGGAGGTCGAGCTAGTGGCCATATAGCCTTATTGGCGATCCCCGGATTATCAAGTAACAGGTCCCATGCCAGTCTCAAGGTGTAACCGCCGTTGGACCGTGGTCCTGCCAACTGTACCCCATGATCCGGCGAAGGGACTTGTTACAAAAGGCATCAGGCAAGACTCCAAGGCACTGGATCGCGTCCAGGTTTCGCTTCCATAGCGCAAAACTGGAAGTAGAAGGTCCTTGAAGACCACCAGCTTGGTCCTTCTGCATAGGTACCGAATCTCCAATGCTACTTGTTGTCGAGTTCATGGCTCCCTTTGCCAGACCAATCCACCTCCTGACTTCTGTGGGCTGACCCCCCGAGATATGGACTAAGCTACCAAGGTATGTACTTTCTGTAACTTCAACGTCCTCGCCGCAAGCCCTTGGATTGACTGAACGGGTTTCCCTAGAAGGCCCCCAAGTCCTGAATCTTGGTCTTGGTCCAGGATACCTCTAGGCCTAGGGGCTGTGCGCCTCATGCTAATGCATCAAGAGCCACCACAAGTGACTCCAGAGGACTCAGATAGGATGGCAATATCGTCGGCAAAGACAGGTCCGAGACCTGATAGTGCCTAGTGTTGCTCCCGCACTTACTTTGGCTAGTAGCTCTGCCCATATCCAGTCATACAAGTTTGAAAAGTGTGGTGCAAGGACCACGCTTGCCTCACCCCGAATTAACAGGGAGAAGTTCTACATACCCACCGAACACTTTTACAGCACTTCAGGTACCAGTATAGGGCTTTGCTATCAGGCAATATCTGTTGTCGGAATTCCCCTGAGCCTCAGGATCTCCCTAGCGATTCCCGATGCAAACCGAGTCAAATGACCCTTCTGGGGTCCGATGTAGGCTGCGAGCCAACCCACGACCAACTCACCGACGGCGTTCCACAATTACTCGAAGCGCTAGTATACAGTCTATTGTGGACTTGCCAGTAGTACTCCAGACTGCTCCGGTCTCTGGTGCCTCAGTAGGTGGTTACGGATTCCAGTTTCAGAGAATGTGGGCGAGAACCCTTGACTAGTATGCTGAGGCAATGTAGAGCCAAGTAGTTGCTAACAGTCCCAACGATCCCCTTTCCCCTTCCATAGAGGGTGACCACCCCCTCACAGGTCATGGGGAATGGTACCGAGACTGACAAATGCAGTCAGGACTGTATTCAGGCCCTGAGCCATAAGGTTCATCAACCCCCAGCCCTTTAGCAGTTCAGGCAGGGATACACATATGCCTGCAACTTCCCACTCTTCATCTTGGAAATCGCCAGCCTAACCTCTGTTAGGGTATGAGGTGCCTCGCTGATGGGTGGGTCCGGGCCCAGGCACTCGACAATCGTGCTTTGCAATCCAAGCTAACTGTTGGAGGGTCCACCTGGGTTACAAACTGTTCAAATACTCAGCCCCAACGTTCACCGAACCCCAACATGAGCTGAGATGATTCCGTCATGTTCCGCTGATCGACTGCAGTCATCGGTGAGGAGGGCTTAGAGTTCAGTTTTCTCAGGGCTTTGGTAGGCAGGGCGAAGGGCATTTACCAAGAAGTGCCTTCGACCTCCTCAGCAAGATTCCTGATGGACTGTTTTTCCTTGTCCCTTCTCAGCAGTGTCTGACCCTAACACACCATGGACGATTGCAAGACTTGGATTTCCCATTCAGCCGAGCCTTGCTACAAACCGGTTCAGTGGCCCTCTAATGTTCTCCGAGGGAGATGGTAATTCTGCCTTGTCCTTGCGTACGCCAATGGTACTCCTGACTTGCTCCGAAGTTTACCCGGTTTTTTCTTTGAAGAACTCCCACAGAGCAACTGGAATCCGTCAGGTTGCTGGTTCTGTGGAATCGGTCCAGAGACTGCCTATTGGCGAACCCACGGGCACACTCCTCTCCCTTAGTCCTGTCCGAAGTGAAACACCTTAGGGTGGCCACTGGAGGGACGGGGAGTTTTGAAGTGGACCCCAAGGGTAGCCACAACCAGCTTAAATACTATGGTCGGTTCCACAGAACTCAGGCAAACTAGAACTATGCCGTTAAACCCTGCAGTTCTGGAGGATCCTCCATCGCAGTACTAACAAGAATGTAGTCGATCTCCTGGCCACATTACCCTATCCGCTGTCCAAGTCCGGCGATGCGAGTTGGAGCGCTGGTACCAGGAGCCAGAGATCTCATTTTCTGGGACCTAGCAAAGTCCCGAGAAGAAAGCTATTCTCGCTGCTGGGATCAGCTCCGAGCCATGGGGGCCCGACAGACATCTTGTCGCCAGCCTCGGTCACAGCCGGAATTACGCTTGAAGTCGCCCTAAACAATGTGAATGTCTCGCCGGGGGCAGATCGTCCTCCACAGATGCGAGTTTGGCATAGAGCGCCTCTTTCCATCGATTTTATATACATTCGTATGAGCGGTATAACAGCAATAAGCGACAAGAAGTCAAAGCATGCTTCAGTCTCAATGCCATGATACAACGCTCATCACCGGTGTCACCTCGACTACCGCGGACTGAAGTCGACTGGAAAGAATGGCTATGGCTACACCCTGGAGGTGGTGCCATCGCCGCGGCCCGCCAGTAATAAGTGTAACTCACCCACACTGTATGCGTGGCCGCCGCCAGGTTCTTCTCACCTCTGGAGGACAGGCCACCTCAAACTCCCAGGTCTGCTTCAATTCCCGCGTAGCCGAGGTAACCGCTCTCCTGCCCGCAAGTACGCGATTTCCATGTGCGCCTACCCGGAAAGCACGCCTGAGATTAAGCCTCGGATGGTTCACTCCGGGGCAAAGCCGCACCTCTTCCCATGCCCCCGCCGACACCGCCCCAAATAAGGTGGTCGGCAGCTGTGGGACCCGCCTATCCACTGTTGGGGTTCCCGAGGGCTTTCCCCCCATCAGCTTCATGGTGGGTTTGGCGCCTGCCGGGTTGCAGGCGGGACAAGTAACTCTCGTTTCCAATCCTGCACCCCGACATTTGCCCTCCCATCCGGACCCACAGCCCGCCTTACTTGCGGGTGGAGGGACCACACCCCTCCCTCCCAGCATTTCCATTTTACATGTGACTTTGTCCGAGAGGGTCAGTCTGGGGGAGGAGGACTGGCAAGGCCCACCTCCCCCAAGCACCCCCATTACCCAGGGTGGTCTAGGGGGCATGATTTGTCTGAAGCCAGAGCGTGTACCACCCGGTGGGCCATACTCCGGTACCTCTTGGCCATCCTAGCTGCTCGAATTCCCCCACAGATTTAGCCTGAGACCGCAAGGTACCCAGTTACCCATGGTGGCCACGAAGGAGGCACCTGCATAAGTCTTTATGATGGAGAGGCTGTGACTGGCGGGGGAGACTTATGCAATAGCTGCTCCCTTTTTCGCACTGAGTTTGCCAGGGGTGGTAACTGCAAGCGAGAAGACATGCAGGCACTTAACACTATCTAGTCTACCACACCATCGCTTCACATCACCATGCGCGTGAAGCACCCACCCATATGTGTATATTAATATACATAAACACACACATACACACGCAACACATACCCACACACATAATATATATAGTGTACATATATATAATATATATATAGA
>NW_023660218.1:5000-12500 GCF_015228065.2 Penaeus monodon | reverse complement strand
TACTATATTACATACATATATATGTATGTATCTATACATTTATTGTATGTAAATAATCTAATTATATCAATCATATGAATATATATTAAATATATATATATATATATATATCTTATCTATCATTATAATCTGATATATATATATGTATCCTATTTAACATATATCCGTCTATGTCAATATTATCTATATATATCCATCTCCTATATATCTATCTACTATATATTATATATATAATATATGTCTATATGATATATTTTACATATACGTATATATTGTAAATATACAGCATATATATCTCTTAATATATATTATATACTCTAATATATTATAATATTTATATATATTCATATGATGTAATAATTATATATACAGACATATACATGTATAAACATACATATATATGTCTGTAGATATATATTATATATATCATATATCTTATATATTTTATTATATTTATATATATCTATCTATACTCTATCTAATCTATCTATCTATCTATCTATCTACTATCTATATATATATATGTGTTTGTGTGTGGTGTGTGTGTGTTGTTTGTTTGTGTGTGTGAGTATTGGCATGTGTATTCAATCTGTGTGCAAATATTTAACAATATACATATTAATATATATATATATAATATGATCTATATATATATATATATTTATATGGCATATATTTACATACATACATATATATAATATAATATATCATAGATCTATTCTACGATATATATATATCTATTTATATAATTACTTAATATATATATAATATATATATATAATTTATATATATATGTATACATTTATTGTGTAATGTATATGTGTGTTTGTTGTTCTGTATGCGTGTGGTTATTTATGTGTGTGTAAATATTTGACAAGATATATATATATATATATATATATTAATATTAGATATATATATATATATTTACATATATATGTCTCTACCTTATTATATATATATTTTATATATCTATATTATCTACATATATATGTTATTCTATATGAATTATATATACATACATATACATTTATATATACATACGTATACATGTATATATATATATATAATTATTATAATATATATATATATATATATACATATTATATATATATATATATAACAATGTGTGTGGGTGTGTGTGGGGTTGTGTGTGTGTTGTGGGTGTTTTGCGTTGTGGTGTGTTGTGGTGTGTGTAAATTGCGTTTTATTTTTTTGGTGTAAATTTTTAACTATATTATATGTTTATTATATATATATTATATAATATATATATTTTAAATATTATATTATATATATATATATATATATATTATAATATAAAATATTTTATATAAAATATATAAAATATAATTTTTATATATTTATTATGGTTTTTAATTTTAAAATATTATATATTTTTTATATAAAATATATATATATATAAATAGTTTTTTTATTTTAAATTTTAATATTTTAAAATTTTAAATATAATAATATATAAATATATTAAAATTTATTTTTAATTAAAATTTATAATATATATATATATTATTTATATATTTTATAAAAGATTTATAGATATATAAAAGATAATATATAATATATATTTTAAAAAATTTTTATAAAAAATTTTATATATATCTAAATAGCCATATATCATCACCCATATATAAATAAATATTATATATTATTATATTAAACAAAAAATATATATATATAAATATATATATATATAATATAATATTTTATATATATATTAATAATATATTTAAAATATTTTTAAAAAAAATAAAAAAAACAAATATATGTTATAAAAATATTAAAATTTAATTAAAAATATATAAAATTTATACTTATATATATAAAAAAAAATCAAAAAAAAAATATATAATTTAAAATATAAATATATAATATATTTTATATTTTTATAATATATATATACATATGTTAAATATATTTATATAATAAATATGTATATTATATATATATAATATATATATATATAATATATTAATAACCATATTCTATATAGTAGATACATTATATATCATAATGTTGGAAAAATAATACTTTTAATCATTGTACGTATACACATAATGTTTTTTAAAATATAAAATTTTTATACCCTTTTTTTCCTATCTTCTATCTATTTCCATTTCTATTATTTTTATTATTATATATTTTTTATATCCACACACACCACAAATACCACACCCCAAAACAAACCTATTGCACCCCCACATATATATATAAATATATTATATATATAAAATATTTATTTTATATAATTATTATATTATAGTTATATATATATTAATAATATATTATATATAATATATATAATTATTCCATTATTTATAGATAGATACTAATATAATTTATAACATATATGTTGGTATACATAATAGTTAAAACATATATGTACGAAATACATACATGTAATTTTTAAAATATTCTATTACCTATTTTTCTTTATTATGTATCTATCTATCTATTATATAAATACTATTATATATATAAAATATATATATAATAAAATTATTTGTGTGGGTATGTGGGGTTTTGGGTATGGGTGTTTTTATGTATTTTAATATACACTTTGGGGTGGGTGCTTCACGCGATGGTGGTGAAGCATGGGGGGCCCTAGATAGGAAATCCCTGCATGCTTCTCCTTGCAGTTTCCCCCCCTGGCAATCATGCGAAAAAGGGAGAGCTATTGCTAAGTTCCCCCCCAGGCCAGCCTCTCCATCATCAAGATTTGCAGTGCCCCCTCGTGGCCCCCAGGGGAATGGGTCCCTTGCGGTTCAGGCTAAATCTGGGGGGGATCTCGAGCACAGAGGCCCCAAGGTACGGAGTTATGGCCCACGGCGGTGTACACGCCTGGCTTATCCCAAACTCCTCCCCCTGCCACCCGGGGGGTAAGGGGGTGTTTGGGGGAGGGGGCCTTGCCGTCCTCCTCCCCCAGAATCCCTTTGGAAAGTCACAGTAAATGGAAATGCTGGGGGAGGGTGTTTTCCCTCCCACCCGCAGTAAGGGCGGGCTGGGGCCCGGGGAGGGAAATGTGGGGTGCAGGTTTGGAACGAGATTTTTACTTGTCCCCCTGCCCCCCGGCAGGCGAAAACCCACCATGAAGTTTGGGGGGGAAACCCCCTCGGGAACCCCCAGGGGTAGGGGGGTCCCACAGCCTGCGACCCCCTTTTTTGGGGGGCTGTGTGGGCGGGGGGGCGAGGTGGGGTGCCCCCGGAGGGGACCACCGAGGTTAATCTCAGGCGTGTTTTCCCGGGTAGGCCAGAACATCGGTTTTGCGGCGGGATGAGCGGTTACCTTGCTACGCGGGAATTAAAGCGAGGGGATTGAGGGGTGTCCTTTCCCAAGGTGAGAAGACCGGCCGGCACGATCATGTGGGTGGTTACACTTATACTGGTGGGCCGCGGCGATGGTCACCACCTCAGGGTGTAGCCATAGCCATCTCCGTCGACTTCAGTCCCGGTAGTCGAGGTGACACCGGTGAGGGCTATTTTGGCTTTGAGACTGAAGCAGTTTTGACTTTTGTTCTTAGCTGTTACGCTCCTCCCAAATTAATAAAATGTGTAAAAAGAGGCGTTCATGCCAAATCGCATCGGGCAGACGATGCCCCCGGCGAGCTTTTCAATTGTTCGGGGCGACTTAAATGCCGTATCCGGCTGTGCCCGAGCTGGCTACAAGATGTCTGTCGGCCCCCATGGTCGGGAGCTGATCCCGCACGAGAATAGCTTTTTTCTCCGGGACTTTGCTAGGCCCAGAAAATGAGGTTCTGGCTCCTGGTACCAGCGCCCAACTCGCTCCCCCGATTTGGGGTACAGCGATAGGGTAAGTGGCCAAAGGAGGGGGACTACTTCTTTTTAGACGCATGGAGGATCCTCCAAAACTGCAGGGTTCCGGAGTGCTGAGCGTGGCCCGCCATAGGTGGTTGTGGCTCCCTGGGGGTTTCCACTAAAAACTCCCCGTCCCCCCAGGGCCCCCAAAGGGTTTTTTCACTTGGCGACAAAGGGAGGGAGTGTGCCGGGGGTTTCGCCATGGCAGTCTCTGCCCGTTTCCAAAACCCCAGCAACCTGAGGGACCCGTTGCTTGGGGGAGTTTTTAAAGGGGAACATTCGAAGCAGCTCAGGTCCTTTGGGCGTACCCCCAAGGACAAGGCAGAATACCATTCCCTGGAGCCCATTGGGGCCCACTGAACCGGTCGCAAGGCTGGGCTGAAGGGAATCAACTTGCATGTTTCCATGGTGGTAGGGCTCAGACACTGCTGAGAAGGGACAAGGAACAGTCCATCGGAATCTTGCTAGGAGGTCGGGGCCATTTTTTGGTAAATCCCCTTCGCCCTGCCTCCCAAGCCCTGAAAAAAACTGAACTTAAGCCTCCCCAGATGACGCAGTCCGTCAGCGGATGGAGGATCATCTCAGATCATTTTGGGGTTTCGGAACGTTGGGCGGGATTTTGAAATTGTACAGGTGGCCCCTCCAACAGTTAGCTTGGATGCAAGCGAGTGGGAGTCCCGTCCGGCCCCCCCCATCAGGAGGAACCCCTACCCAACAGGGTTTAGGCTGGCGTTTTCCAAAGCTAAAGAGTGGGAAAGCTGCGGGATAGTAAATTTCCCTGCTGAACTGCAAAGGTGGGGGTGAACCATGGTTTAGGGCCTGCATACAGTCCTGACTCCCCTTTGGCATCTGGTACCTTTCCCCCCTGCCCTCTGAGGGGCGTGGTCACCCCTTTTGGGAAAGGGGAAAGGGGATGTTGGGATGTAGAAATTTTCCCTTTGGATTACTTGTAAGAACAGTCAAGGTTCTCGCCCACTTCTTTGAAATGGATCCGAACCACCTATGGGGCACCAGGACCGGAGCGCGGTTTACACTGGCAAGTCCACAATAGACTGTTACAGCGCTTCGAGAATTGGGGAAACGCCGTCGTGATTTTGGTCGTGGGTTGCTCGCAGCCTACATCGCCCCCAAAAAGGGCTTTGATCGGTGCATCGGGAACGCTAGGGGGAACCTGAGGTCGGGGGAATTCCGACCCAGATTATTGGCCTGATACCCAAAGCCTCTTAGGTCCCGAAAGTGCGTAAATGGGGTGGGGTATTGAACTTTTCCCTTTTAATTCAGGGGTGAGAAAGGGCTGTGTCCTTGCCCCATTTTCAACACTTGTATGGACGGATAATGGGCAGAGTATAGCCAAAGTCGGGCGGAGCAACACTGGGCAATATAAGGGTCCGGACCTTGCTTGCGACGATATTCCCACCCTATTGAGCCCTTTGGAGTAAATTTGGGGTCTTGATGATTTAGAAAATGGGGCGAAGCCCCTAGGCAGGGGGTCCCCTGGCCCAAGCCCAAGTTCGGGATTTTGGGGCCTTTGGGAAAACCCGTTATCAACCCATGCTTGCGGGAGGACGTTGAAGTTACAGAAGTTTTTACATACCTTGGACGTAGTCCATATCTCGGGTGTCGACAAGATCAGTAAGGTTTGGTCTGGCAACAGGACCCAAAAACTCGATCAAAAAAGAGCTTTTGGAGTGCGGTATATGCGAAGGACCAGCTGGGTCTTAAAGACCTTATTTTCCCTTTTTTGCTTATGGAAGGAAACCGACGCTATCCATGCCTTGGAGTTTGCCTTAGCCTTTTGTAAAAAGCCCTTTCCCCGGGATCAGGGGGTACAGTTGGGGCAGGCCCAGTGCCCAAACCCGGCGGTTACCCCGGAGACTGGCAGGGACCTGTTACTTGCAAACCCGGGCGCCAACTCAGGGTATATGGCCACCCAGCTCGCCCCCCTTGGGCACCCTGCCCATCAGGTTGTCTTTCTGCGAACAACCCTGGGGGAGGGGACTGTGGGACGACCAGGGGATCGGCTTGGGCAGCCGACAGACCGTCGCGAGAATTGAGAGGGCCGTGTGCCTGCCCGGGACTCGCCTCGAGGGGCCCCCATGGCTGGAAGCGAAGGGGGAACGGCCCTGCGCCCCCCGGGGGTTAGCCCTTTAGAGAGAATATACACAATATAAATAAAGTCATAAATATACTTATATTTTTTTATTTATATATATACTTTTTTTTATATATATATTTTTATATATGTTTGGTTGGTTTTTTTTGTGTGTGTGTGTTGTTGGGGTTTTGTGTGTGGTGGTGTGTGTGTGGGGTGTGTGTGTGTGGTTACTTATATATTGCCTTGATCTATATCTATCTATCTATGTATCTATTTTTAATTTATCTATCATCTTTCCTATATATCTATTATAATAAATTGTTTTTTTAATTTTATATATATTTTATATATATTAATATATATAATATTATTATTAAATATATTTGGTGGTGGTATTTTGTCTTTTTTATGTAGTATAAAAACACTCAACATAAATAAAAACAAGCACACACACACACACACACACACACAACACACACAACACAAAAAAAATATATTTTATATATATATATATATTATATATTAAATATATGTCGTGGCCCCCCGGCACCGATTTTTTTCATGTTATGAAATGTGTTACCCCAACAAATTCAAGTCGTGACGAAATTTCTGTATAACCTGGAAATTTTCAAAAAGGCCCCAGGGGAAATTTCTGCTAAAATTAGAGCATGGAGTCCGATTAAGGAAAAAATTTTTTGGGGGGTTATTTTTAATTAGGGTATTTGGGTTTTAAATTTTTTTTATCCATTAACTTTCTAGATGCGGGCCCCTTTGCTATTTGATATTTTGGTAAAATTTTCCGAGAGCGACGCACCCCTCAGAGACTAGTTCCAAATTTGGGTTTTTTATATCTTTCCCCTACCAACGATCTTGGGGGATGCGTGGGGGAACCGGGGGTTGAAGGGGGGGGGGGTAAGGGTCACGGGTGCCCCTAGGAAGCTGCAGAATCGAAAAAAGGGGTTTTTAAACGGAAAAAGTTGATTTTTTTGAAAACCCCAGCCAAAAATTTTCCGACGAACGAAGAAACAGCACAAAAAAAGGTAAAAACGGGAAATTTAAAACCTACGGACCGACGCGAAAATTTTGAAAACTCACGGGTAAAACCTCGCCCGGGAAAAAAAATACGGGGTTCCCCCATGGTATCGTACAATGCGTCCAACCAATAAAAACCCAACCCTTTAACCCCGGGAAATTATACACTAGATCTAAATTCCCTACCAGGGGGGGTTTCCCCCGGACCCCCTTGGGAATAAATACACCATAAGGACCCCTTTTCAACCACTTCGTGCCCAAAAGCATTATTCGTTAAAAAAATAAATTTCCACATACCCTCAGTGTGGGGGGTAAGACGAGAGGGGAGGAGGGAAATGATTGGAACTTTTTTTCTTCAGGGGGGGCCAATAAAAAAAGTATTCATTACAAGGGGCATTTTCACGGGACTTGGGACAATTAAATTTTGGGGGATTAAGTTGTGCGACCCGGGACAGATCGGCAATAGGGCGGTGGGCCCCCGTATTTCTCCAAAATTTCCCCTCCTACCATAAATAAAATTAAAAGTAAAAAGGGAAT